>NC_052957.1:24886094-24991094 GCF_013358895.1 Oreochromis aureus
AGAATAACACCCAGATAGAAACTTCTCTTAGAGCTCCTCTGACCTGAAAAGAAGACAAAAGAACAAGGAACCCAAACAAATGTGCAGTTGTAATAAGAAATGTTATAACCTCCTTGTTCTATCACATCTTTTTTACCTGTGTAATTTGTTGAAGGTGTTGGGTTGTCAGGTTTAATGCATTCATCATTGGCATATATTGCCTCCATTGCATACATGGATTTGGATTATTTCGGAGAGCTCAGCTCTGCAGCACAGGATGAGTGAAGTGTGAAAGTCTCACTGGTTTCAGTTTACTCTCCTTTTAAATTCAGAGGAAGTCGCATATTTTAGTGGTTTGTGCAGCTATGCAACCACTGAAACTTGATATGTTCTTAATTAAGCCGTATATATATGTGATAGTCATACACAAGAATACAGAAGTCAAACTGCTTTTCACAATTGTGTGAAAAAATTACAATTTTGCCTAAATAAGTAAAACAATGTATGAATATGTGTGTGATTAATTTATTTGTAGAGATTAGTATTAGAACCACTTCATTCACCATCAGAAATGGACAAATCATTTCCATTAAGCAGATTTGTAAAGGTCAGATGCTACACAGTTCTGAGGAATAACACCAGAACAACAAATAACATCAAGCCCGTCATGGCTTTTAGATTATGAAAATCAATAAATTGCTGCAGACCAAAACTATAAAGGCAAAATAAGAAGTCTCTCACTAGAGCACCGGTGACAGTGTCACGAACTGAATTAGCAAACTCAGAAAATTAATTTAAAAAGACTATAGCAAATAAAGTAAGAGTAGGTTAATTCAACAAGCTCGAAAGACAGACTCCCGCACACGCACACAACTGAGCATAACCCTCAGTGAAAAAAGTGAAAATCAGCTTTTACTCTTATAATATGGTTTAAGAAAAGAAAGTTACATTAAAATTACTTCTAAAGCTGTAATTTAGTAAGTACTGTGCTATATATTTGCCGAAGTGTGACATGTGTAGCTGTGCAAGCTGAGCATAGCATATATTCTGTGACCATTTTTTGTTAGTAATATTTATTTTTCCCTCTCACTGAATGACAATAATATTAATATCATATTATAATACTGCAGTGTCAGTATGGGTCAACTCAAATGGGTACCCAAACAAACAAACAAGCAAATGTTTTATGTCATTTTTTTTATGTGTATGTGGTTTTTAGTTAGTCATTTCCACATTTCTATAGGGCCTATAGAAACCAAGTTGAAAATAAAAAACTGGTTACATAAAATAATAAATGATTTTGGCCTGCAATGTATTTAGTATTTTGTACCCTGCCTCTTGCAGGGATAAGCTAAAGCTCCTGAATTGGGTAAGAAGAATACTGAATGGATTTATTCCTAATTACATGATGTCTGATAAATGGCAGCCAAAAACTGTAGTGTCTTTCTCCACTGTCAATTAACTGTCTTACACAATAAGGCCAGCACTGGCTACCGTGTGCAAAATGTTCTGCAATGTAATAGTTCTGCAATGTAAAACAAAAAATTTTGAAGAATAAGGAAGTATTACTGCTGTGGTCTTACCATTGTAAAATGGTTCACAAGACTTGTGCAACAATGACCATGAGAAAAGTAGCGGAAGTCAAACTTTTTTCTCTTCAGTTTTGAAAGAGAACTAAATACAGTCAGTTCTTTATTTCCACAAAGATACAGAGCCCTGCAAGGGACATTGGAGAAAAAAAAATCAAGATGTACTTTTGCGAGATCCCGCAAAAGTTTTAAGTCCATGCACCTCCAGGTCAGTATTGAAACCTTAAAAACAACCACAGCGATGGAGGCCACAAACCCATATGAGAGATTCATAGATTTTTATTTTGAGCTTGGACTAAATTATAAAGACATTAAAACAGTGCTTGGCAGTAGACACAGTTTTCATATAAGTGAGAGACATCTGAAGATAGTTCTTAGTGCAAGGGGACACACTTGTCACAAAGCGTACTCTGACCTGGCAGTCTTGGTTGAATTCACTGGCAACCAATTGCAGTACTCTGCGCAGCTTCACGGGTACCAATTTCATTTTCTTCGCAGCGAGTGTTCAATTCTGGTTGAGAGCAGGGCCAGGTTGAGGGAATGGAGAGGCTTGCAGGAAGAAAGACAAGACAGGGAGAAGAGGTGGAGAGGAGCAAATGGCCTGTAAATGGTAAATGGCCTGTATTTGTATAGCGCTTTACTAGTCCCTAAGGACCCCAAAGCGCTTTACACATCCAGTCATCCACCCATTCACACACACATTCACACACTGTGAGCAGGGAGTAAATGAAATGAAAATTGTGTATAATTTAGGCTACTATTTTTTTAGGCAGGCATGTATGCACATTTGTTAAATTCTTTTTAACAGGATCAGCTGGATGGCACTGCACAGGTTTGGAATACACACTCCATCGCGCCATCGAAAAACATCAATATCCCCAGTGGTCAGCCTAATCTAATGCATTACCTGAACTCTATGGACAAGAGACTTCCTTTGCCCCACTGAAGAACATGTTGAACTGTGTAAAAATGAGTGTGTTTTTAGACTGACCAAACTATGTGATCCAGATATATATGAACTGTGCAATAGCCTCCAGCAACAGGCCCATATCAGGCTGTGAACTTGTACAAGCATCTAAGAGAGACCATCATGGCACTTGCCACCTGCACTACTCTTTTGCCTGTGGCCTTCTTTGTCTCATACAGTGACAGCACACTTTCCTTATCTGACAGTTTCAGCTGCAGACATGCCATGGGTGTGGAGAAGCAATCCATTACATACTTTGGCTCTTGGAGAATGGCCTTGTGAGCCATTGTTTTAATGGCAGGCTGCATGTTGTTCTTAGGTGGTAGGAAGTGGGAACCCATCCTTGTAAAGCGGTCAAGCAGGTCTTCTTCATCATTATGCGTTGTGCCCTGGAGAGCCTTATCAACAGGAGAGAGATAGTTGAGTGATCAGGATGTCTACATCAACTGAGTCCATTCCATGGATGCAGGCTAAAATGAAATCCTGAATGAAATCCTTTGATAGCCTCACCACGATGACATAGTGGTCTAGTAATTCTTTCACCCAAATCTGTCCAGCTGCTTGCCATTCAGTCTCACAAAAGGCAAATCTTGTGCAATGAAATTCAGTCCATAGTCCTGGGGACAAGACAAAACATGCACATTGCATAAGAAATGTAAATGAATTATATAGACTCAAAAATGTCAATGTCTTGAATATGTTTACATATTAGTTGTCTCTACATTCCCAAACCATGGTTGCCTTGACAATTTATATATAACATTATCATAGTTATGTCTTGATTCTTGCTCAATCACTCAAGTAAGTAAATCCCAAAAGGTTGATTCTGTTCATCTGGATGCAGCATTTTCAGTGGGAGAAATGTTTCATCACTCATCCAAGTGACTTCTTCAGTCTCAGCTGACTGCAGGTTTCCCCAACCTTATAAACAGTACATTGCACAATGACTGAGACTAGCACCACTTCATTAGCTGGCCCACGTCCTCATTTTAGGTTTGACAGCTTTTTAGTAGGTAAAAGTGAATGCTTTGACATGAATTGAGCTGCAGTTTGGGGAAGGCCTCAAAGGGGACTGGCAATGGCTCCCGGGCCTGGCAGATCCCCATGTACTAAAAAGAAGTGAAGAAGTTGAAGAATGGAGAACAAGGAGGGAGGGTGGGGCACGTAAACAAGAATGAACAGCTTGCAGAACTAGGGGAACCTACAGTGGCTTGCAAAAGTATTCGGTCTCATTGAACTTTTCCACATTTTGTCACATTTCAGCCACAAACATGAATCAATTTGATTGGAATTCCACGTGAAAGACCAATACAAAGTGGTGTACATGTGAGAAGTGGAACGAAAATCATACATGATTCCAAACATTTTTACAAATAAATAACTGAAAAGTGGGGTGTGCGTAATTATTCAGCCCCTGAGTCAATACTTTGTAGAACCACCTTTTGCTGCAATTACAGCTGCCAGTCTTTTAGGGTATGTCTCTACCAGCTTTGCACATCTAGAGACTGAAATTCTTGCCCATTCTTCTTTGCAAAACAGCTCCAGCTCAGTCAGATTAGATGGACAGTGTTTGTGAACAGCAGTTTTCAGATCTTGCCACAGATTCTCGATTGGATTTAGATCTGGACTTTGACTGGGCCATTCTAACACATGGATATGTTTTGTTTTAAACCATTCCATTGTTGCCCTGGCTTTATGTTTAGGGTCGTTGTCCTGCTGGAAGGTGAACCTCCGCCCCAGTCTCAAGTCTTTTGCAGACTCCAAGAGGTTTTCTTCCAAGATTGCCCTGTATTTGGCTCCATCCATCTTCCCATCAACTCTGACCAGCTTCCCTGTCCCTGCTGAAGAGAAGCACCCCAGAGCATGATGCTGCCACCACCATATTTGACAGTGGGGATGGTGTGTTCAGAGTGATGTGCAGTGTTAGTTTTCCGCCACACATAGCGTTTTGCATTTTGGTCTCATCTGACCAGAGCACCTTCTTCCACATGTTTGCTGTGTCCCCACATGGCTTGTGGCAAACTGCAAACGGGACTTCTTATGGTTTTCTGTTAACAATGGCTTTCTTCTTGCCACTCTTCCATAAAGGCCAACTTTGTGCAGTGCACGACTAATAGTTGTCCTATGGACAGATTCCCCACCTGAGCTGTAGATCTCTGCAGCTCGTCCAGAGTCACCATGGGCCTCTTGGCTGCATTTCTGATCAGCGCTCTCCTTGTTCGGCCTGTGAGTTTAGGTGGACGGCCTTGTCTTGGTAGGTTTACAGTTGTGCCATACTCCTTCCATTTCTGAATGATCGCTTGAACAGTGCTCCATGGGATGTTCAAGGCTTGGGAAATCTTTTTGTAGGCTAAGCCTGCTTTAAATTTCTCAATAACTTTATCTCTGACCTGTCTGGTGTGTTCTTTGGACTTCATGGTGTTGTTGCTCCCAATATTCTCTTAGACAACCTCTGAGGCCGTCACAGAGCAGCTGTATTTGTACTGACATTAGATTACACACAGGTGCATTCTATTTAGTCATTAGCACTCATCAGGCAATGTCTATGGGCAACTGACTGCACTCAGACCAAAGGGGGCTGAATACTTACGCACACCCCACTTTGCAGTTATTTATTTGTAAAAAATGTTTGGAATCAT
Organism: Oreochromis aureus; assembly: GCF_013358895.1. NCBI lineage: Eukaryota > Metazoa > Chordata > Actinopteri > Cichliformes > Cichlidae > Oreochromis > Oreochromis aureus. The sequence goes on from NC_052957.1 coordinate 24,891,269, forward strand.
GTATGATTTTCGTTCCACTTCTCACATGTACACCACTTTGTATTGGTCTTTCACGTGGAATTCCAATCAAATTGATTCATGTTTGTGGCAGTAATGTGACAAAATGTGGAAAAGTATACTTTTGCAAGCCACTGTATATAGATGACAGCCGGAAGGAGGGTTTTTGGAGGCATGGTCCTGCTCCTGAAATTCCGATACATAATCTCCAATTCACTAGCTGGCCCACGTCCTCATTTTAGGTTTGACAGCATTTTAGTAGGTAAAAGTGAATGCTTTGACATGAATTGAGCTGCGGTTTGGGGAAGACCTCGAAGGGGACTGGTGATGGCTCCCGGACCTGGGAGATCCCCAAAGAAGGCATCCCCTGAAAACGGTAAGGGTCGACGACCTCAGCGAGAATAATTCGATTTTCAATTCAATTTATTTATATGGCACCGAACCACGGTAACAGATGCCTCGAGGCCCTACGATGATGTCTAGAGGAAAAACCCAACAATCGTATGACCCCCTATGAGCAAGCGCTTTGGCGACGGTGGGAAGGAAAAACTCCCTTTTAACAGGAAGAAACCTCCGGCAGAACCAGGCTCACAGAGGGGTTACGCCAAAAATTGGTCCACCCCAAGCATTGGGCCCCCCCGACACAAACAGAGTAACACAGTATACGCTTTTAAGTACCAGGATTGCCAGGATTTATACATCAGGGAAACCAAACAACCTCTGGCAAAGCGGATGGCACAACACAGAAGAGCTACCTTGTCAGGCCAGGACTGTGCAGTCTATTCATACCTACAGGCCAGTGGACACTCTTTCAAGGATGAGGATGTACACATCCTGGACAGGGAGGAACGCTGGTTTGAGCGCGGAGTTAAGGAGCCTATTTACGTGAAAAGGGAAAGACCATCTCTGAATCGAGGAGGGGGCCTTAGGGTACATCTTTCACCATCTTACAATGCTGTGATTGCAGCCATTCCCCAGCTGTCCGTGAATGGTACTCATTGCCATTGATCAGTGATCTTTTATCAGTGGTCTTTGTCAACTTTGTCAGCTTCACTTGATCAGTAGTGTTGATCAATGGGCATGAGAATTTGCATATTAATGATCAAGGAACTGACCTTCCAGCCCATTGTTCCTTCAGTGGTGCCAGTTCCAGTCATTGTGCAACGTACTGTTTATAAGGTTGGGGAAACCTGCAGTCAGCTGAGACTGAAGAAGTTTCAGAATCAACCTTTTGGGATTATCATAGTTACTTTTTGAACTTTTTTTGCCTGATGGAGCTCCTCCTATGCCTCACAGAAAATGCTGTGTTCTTTACATGCTGAGTATGAGACAACTCGTGCAAAACAGGTAGAGAACACAATAGTGACACAAAAATAATGTGTCACTAGTTTGCTATGTAAGTAAATATTTTGATTTCAAGACTAAATCTCCTGTTTAATCTTATCTTAATTTTAAACAATGGGATTGTTTCTCAACTGAAAATATCCTTTAAATTCAAATGGACCCACAAACTGTCATATATTAGGAAATGGCATGCCAAATTGGCATCTCTACAGTATGTAAAGTTAGGTGTTCATGGTTGCCTGAACTGATACATCTTACCTCTGCATTCTGGGGTGCTTCCTCATGCTTCCTATGTGGTGTGGACAAGCCATTAGCTGAACACAATTGGACCAGAAAACCATCCAAAGGTAATCCATTTAGAAGGAGAAAGTACTGCATTAATTCTCCAAAAGTTGATTCTGTTCATCTGGACGTAGCGTTTTCAGTGGGAGAAATGTTTTGTCACTCATCCAAGTGACTTCTTCAGTCTTAGCTGACTGCAGGTTTCCCCAATCTTATAAACAGTAAATTTGCATAATGACTGAAACCAACCCACTGAAGGAACAATGGGCTGGGAGGTCACCTTCATCATAATTATGAAAATTCTCATGACCATTGATCAATAACCACTGATCAAGGCCAATGGCAATGAGTACCATTCAAGGAGAGTTGGGCAATGGCTGCAATCACAGCACTGTAAGATGGTGAAAGATGTACCCTTAGGCCCCCTCCTCGATTCAGAGATGGTCTTTCCCTTTTCACGTAAATAGGCTCCTTGACTCCGCGCTCAAACCAGCTTTCCTCCCTGTCCAGGATGTGTACATTTAAGGGTACATCTTTCACCATCTTACAATGCTGTCATTGCAGCCATTCCCCAACTCTCTGTGAATGGTACTCATGGCCATTGATCAGTGGTCTTTGATCAGTGGACCTTGATCAATAATTTCATCCTACAGAAGTGCAAGTATTTGTAGATTTACAGAAAGCACTTGGATAAGAAGCACTTGGATAAGACAACTCTTTATTGTCGTTGCACAGTTATCACTAGTACAATAGTACAACAAAATTGGAAACTGTCCCATGTCACCACCACGCACAACTAAACACAACACACAACACAACAAAGTAACCTTAAAGTGATTGTTATTTGTAATAATATTATCTTTCTTATTGTCATGTGAAGACACTTTTTGCTACAAACCTCTTTGCCAGTGTCACTGTCACATGAATCCCCATGGTCAGCTAGATCTGTGACAAAATCATCTGTCTCACTGCGAGATCCAAGTTTGGTCAACTGTGAATCTTCTTCAGTTATGCTAACAGAAAAATCCTCACATAAGAAATCTTCCCTGCATTCATCCACTTGAGATGAGGACTGAACTGTTGACGGTGTTTCGTCTTTTGTGCAAATGTAAAATCTCAGAAGCTTCAATTTGGTTTGTTCATAATGTTTACCAACAGTGTCATCTAAAGGAATCTGATTTCTTTTAAAATCATAGACATCAATGATGAAGTCTTCCACTCTCCCTTTTGGCAAGTTCCCATCTTGAAAAAACCTTTCCTATTTCCAAAATCTGAGCTAGATTTGCAGTTTTTTCCACTGTTGCATGTCTTGTTCCTCCACCATTTCTGGTTCTTGATGGTATTCATTACTGCTTAAATGAAGCCATCCGATTTCAATGTCTGTCTTGCCATCCCTTCACCTTGCTTTTGGGACACACATGATGTACCACACCAGGCACATGTAGAGGGGGGGGGGGGGCGGGAAGGGCTTGAGCACCCGCCCCTTTCCTGATGGGTGCCCAAAGTGCCCTTTTGTTGAGGCTTTTTTGGTTTTTAAATGTGTGTGTGCTTGCGGAGTCCTGTCTGTGCCCCTCAAAAATAATATTTAACTATTAATCACGGTTTTTGCTAAATACAAGGATCTGGCTTGCATCAGTCACATGATAACCATTAACCAATGATCGCCCTTGACGGCAGAACGTGCTGGTTACGAGCCGGGAACGAGCTCACAAAGAGCATGTGCATTTTTTGCGGTCCGGAGCTGTAGGAGAAACACAAATTAACTCAGAGACACAGACTGATGCGACAAAACCAGTAAGTAGGTGTACAGCGCACAGTGTAGTATATAGCACACAGGAGTATTAGCTTATTACGTACACGATGGTAAGTTGTCTTGTGGCAACTGACGAACTGAAACAAATGAGCGTGCTGTGTGTGCAACAGCGCGACAAACATTACCTGTCCTTTTATTAACTGCCACACAAGTAGTGCTGGTCATAGCTGCTGGCTCACTGGGTAAGGCTGTAATGGGTCTGTAGCTCTGTCCTCCGTTTTAGGGAACACATTTAGTTTTAAAGTAAGTTACAGGGCTTTTCCTGCCTTTCTGGAGGCCTTATATTTCACTAAAAACAATCTAATATGCATGTCCACATAATTATGGATTATTATAATTAGAGCTGGGCGATAAAACGATAACGATATGTATTGCGAAATAACTTTTTCTCGATAGAAAAATTAAACTATTGCGATAGGCCTCATCTCGCTTGTCCTCTTAAAAAAAAAAAAAGAACAGCCAATCCAAATTAAGTAGCGCAGAGCCGAACCAATCACAGCCGCAGCGTCACGTCACGTGACTTGTTACGTACAGCACAAGTGCCAAGGCGCACATGTGTATTTGTTTTTGCAGCCGTGCAGCCCAGGTAATGAAGGAAAGGAGTTTGCTGACTAGAGAAAAATCAACCGAGAGCGTGAGCGAAGGTTACCGAAGAAAAAACAGATGATGGTTCCAATGCCGGAGAGCTTGTCGAACGGAAGGGCCACAGAAGTTCCGTAGTGTGAAGGTATTTCGGCTATTTCAAGTCTGACAAAAACAGAGTAGCGCGCACTGTAAATTGTGCCGAAAGCAAGTCTGGAAATACAATAAAGCGGTGCATGCTCAATCTCTGACTGAAAGCGCTAATTCGTCATTCGGCTTTTGTCAGACTAAAGTAACTGTTAAAACTGTTTGAAAAGCTAAGCTATACAACAAGGAGAGATTGAGAATTTCCTTTTAGTTCTCAGTTTATTTGATATTGACAAAAGTTAGTCAATTTTGTCTGTTCTTCTGTAAAACGACCTAAGATTTATTTTTAGAATTAATATTTTGTTTCTAAGTGGAATTGACAATTTAGTAGTCTGTTTTGTTTGTTTCATTTTGAAACTTAAATGCTTTAGCGGCTGCCTTTTGTGTAGTTTGCAATATTTGCCTTTATTTATCTGAAACTGAAGTCTCATGTTCCTTAAGTACATCTACCCTGTTGAACTTATTATGGGAAATAAATATTTTAATTAAAACAAGCTGCTAATTATTTCACATTTTACTTGTGAGAAACGGCACATTTAAATCCTATAAATATAGTTATTTGGCTTATATCATGATATATATCGTTATCGCCTGAAATGAAAAAAACATATCGTGATATGAAAAAATCTCATATCGCCCAGCTCTAATTATAATTATAATATTTAAAAAACACGCTGTATTTTAAAGATCATACATTAAGAAACAGATTATATTTTATATATTTATATAAATATTTTAATTTTATATATATATATATATTTATATATTATATTTTAAATAAGACAAAATGCTGATTTCACAGCAGTAACATTATTGTATCTCTACAGTTTAAAAATGTAATAAGCTTTCTCCCTGCACAGAGTGGATAGTGAAACAAATGGAATCATCATAAATTATTTTGATGATTATAATTATATTGATTGAATTATTTCATATTTATTACCTTTTCCCCCTCATTGCTTTATTATTGTAGCTCTAGTAATAAATAATAAGGGAAGGATTCTGGATCAGCACCATGATGCAAACTTGTGGCTATAGTATATACAGTATTCTGAAGAAGGTCTAAAATGTCACTGTGTGTGCGTGCATGTGTGTGTTTTATGTATATGGATTCTTTAAATTATTACTCATGATATAACATTGTCCAGACATGGCTGGTAAGGACATGAGGAGGAAACAGTAGGAGCTGTGTGAGGCTACTAAAGGCAGTGGATCCCTCAGCAGCTGGATTACAGAGAGCACAGGTAACATTAACACGTACCAGTTGTTGGAGAGGTATTCCAGTATAAAAATAATAATAAGCACAACTGGAATGTTTTGCTTCTATAACATTTTTCTGTCATCATTTTATCATAGATTAAGTGCAGGAGTTGTTAGGTGTGGATAATTAAATAATAGTTTATTGCAATAGCAAGTTGTGCCTTATTCTCAGATGGACAGCAAGTGGAGAGTGATAGATGAGATGAGGGGATGTAAGGAGGAAGAGAAGCAAAGAGTGATTCAGAGGCAGAGCCTAGTTCAGGGGTCTGCAACCTTTTACACCCAAAGAGCCACTTGGACCCGGTTTCCACGCAAAAGAAAACACTGGGAGCCGCAAATACTTTTTGAAATCTAAAATGAAGAAAACACTGTATATATTGTTTTTTTACCTTTATGCTTTGTGTGAACAACTAAAGTAAGTAAGTAAAGTTTATTTATTAAGCGCTTTTCACAGACAGGCAGTCACAAAGCACTGTACACAAATATTAAAATAAACAATACAATCAATAGACATTATACACAATGTAAAAGATCAAATGTAAATAATGTAAAGAATATAAAATACGTAGATCAACAAAAGGCTTGTTTGAACAGAAAAGTTTTTAACTGCTTTTTAAAAGAATCCACAGAGCAACTAAGGTGTGTTGCTTATGAAATCCATGAAGTGCTACAGAGAAAATTACATTTTATTTAAATAAATAACACATTTTAAACTCTTAAAGAAATATAACAAAAGGAAAGAAACCCAGCTGAACTAAAATGATCCATGTAGCAAACAAAAACTGTTTTGAGCCGCCACCCTTATATCGCCTTTGGGCTTTTGGAGCCTTGACCTGACTTTTAAAAAGTAATTGGGAAAAAAACCACTATGCTGCTAAAAAAAAATAGATATTTGCAAAATTGGTTAATGTGTGTGGCGGGGCGTGGTCTGCAGTGCCGCTGCATGTGAGTCGGACGCACCTGAGCGGCACCCGCAATCACGCCTCGCCGCCTTAAAGTCTGTGCTCTCTCTGCTGTTGTGTTGTCGGGCTGTGAGCTGAAAAGCTACAGCCGGCTGGTATGCGTACAGCAACCGTGTGTGAAAAGTGGTCAATAAAGAGGTGCTGAAAAGCATGTTCATGCAAACGTCGTCAAGTCTGCCGTGATATGTTTACAATAAGACTTATGGTCCCGAACCTCTGCGCACAGCGTCTGCAAATCGGGGCTTTCATCTTTACGCAGGACTGTAAGCTGTCATCTGTGAGGCGGGAGCAGTGTTTGTTCTTAACATAGTTCACGGTGGAGAACAGCTGCCGACATAATGTGGATCCAGATCCATAATTGGCCTACCTGGTGTCGAAAGTCTCGATAAATGCACGGCGTTTGGCGGTACACCGGCTTCATGAGTGTGACGCTTATTTTGAGCGATGAAAAAATAATAAGATATAATTTTATTTTTACATTTCAAAATCACAATAATCTTCCAATTTAGAACTACAAGTTAAAAAAAGAACTAAACACAAATAAAATACACTTCAGCTAAATACTTCTAATTTATTTTCCCAAACCACCCGGAGCCGCAAAATAAAGACTAAAGAGCCGCATGCAGCTCCGGAGCCGCAGGTTGCCGACCCCTGGCCTAGTTCATTTCTCACAATTTTTTGTCGCCTTATGGTTCCAAGCGCTCTCACCAATCTTTGCATTTTGTTATTATCTCATGACACTTGTTTAATCAGCTACCATCTCTCCTGTGGACTTTTTACTGTCTACTATCTCAGATCAACACAGCCCTGCCCTCCAGCACTATCAGCAGCAGGAGCAGCAGAAACCCCTCAACAGCAACATTGTACCCATCAGGTAAAACAGGCTACGTTTGCTTTGCCTCACAACAGTGATATAGTATGATGCGATCCCATATTAGATTCTTGATGAATGTGTGTTGTTGTTATTCAACCTGGTTCAATGTGCCCCTTTTTAACTTTGAGCACCCGCCCCTTTAAACGTCTCTGCACGGCCCTGACAACCAAAAACAAATAAGTACATAATAAACAGTCAAACAAAATTTAAAACACTTGATACTTGCAGTAGTTGACAAAGTTTCTTTTTATCCAGATTGATAGCAGAGGGCTTTCAAAACAGTCTCTGATGGTGTCTGAGGAACTGGAACAGGTTTTGGATTCAATGTGCTGGAGGACTTGCATGATGTTCTTCAGATGCTCGGTGTAGATTAGCGTTCTTTCCTTGCAGTCTGAAAGCAAATACAAAGCACAATAAAGCAAACTGCCCATTTCAAAAGCAAATATACAATCTTACATTTAACAGAGCTGACACAATTAATCATATAATGATTTACAATTGTGATGCATTGTGTTACGGGTCCGAAATTGAGGACGAGAGTAAAACAATCATGGTCCAGAAGAGGTCGATCAAACAATTGATTTTTAATGAATACACGCAGCGTGGGGAGACGTACACTGGAAACCATCAGTTGTAAATCCCGACCAAAAATACACTTCAGATTGCTTTTATAACATCAGGGTATTATGACGCCCCTCTTGCGTTTACAAGCACATAATTTGCATCTTAAGAACATTCTTTGCCCTTGTACAGACAATGATCTATTCTAAGAAATAAATGCAGACACAGAAGTTCCCCTTTCTGGCATCCTCTTTCAAATATGGTGATGATCTCAGGCCTTTGAGGTCCCCATGGACTTGTCCTCCTCTTTGCGTCACCTGTTGCTAGGCAAACTCAAATGCAACAAGAAGCTGAATACATTCAGGCCTTCACTCAGCTACTATTTTACTGTAGCAATATACTCAGCATATAAGCTTTTAAGATTATAGATTTAACTCAACGATTTAAAGTGGTTATAACTGCACCTGTAATAAACATGTTAATATTTGATTATGATAACCCCTGTAATACAAATTATAACATAACGCCAGCAACTTCAATAAATGCTTGGATGAAATGATAATTAATGCAATGATAAGATGATGGTTATGTAAAATAATCCCTGTAATTCCACAATTGCAATACGGAAAAAAAAGCATTCTTAATCCATTCATAAGAAACTAATCGATTATTAAATACAGTCCCAATCAAAAGTTTAAGACCACTTGAAAAATGGCAAAAAATCATCTTTTGCATGGTTGGATCTTAACAAGGTTCCAACAACATGCAACAAGCAGAAATGGGAGTGAGACAAAACATTTAACTTACATTTCACAAATTTAAACAGGGACAGGCTGTTTTACAGCTGATCAAATATTTAGGACCACATGCCTTTAAAAGGCCAAATCTGTGCAAAACTGTGGATTCATTGTCATTTTCTGTCAGGTAGTCAGACTGTCTGGATGTTCTGATGGCAAAAGCTAAAAAACTTTCCTTTTTGAACATGGTCGGCTTGTTGAACTGCATAAGTAGGGTCGCTCACAGCGCGCCATCACTGCTGAGGTGGGATGTAGTTAAGAGGGTCATTTCTTAAATAATCCTGGGGGTTATGGAACAAAAACGTGAAGTGGAAGACCTAAACAATCCTCAACCCGAATTAAGGCCATTAGTGGTGCCGACTGCACCCCCATAACCATCAAATGGCATCTGAGACTGAAGGGCTTCAAAAACCAATTCTCTGATGAGAAAAAAATATAAGCTTTTTTTTTTCTCCTGTAAAAAAAATTTAACCTTGATGGTCCTGATGGTTTCCAACGTTACTGGCATGACAAGCAGATCCCACCTGAGATGTTTTCTACGCCCTACAGACGAGGGGGCGCCACAATGGTCAGGGAGATGCTTTTTCCTTCAGTGGACCAATGGAGCTTCAGGAGGTGCAGGGGTGTCAAACGGCTGCTGGCTATGTCCAGATGTTGCAGAGAGCATCCCTCATGACTGAGGGCCCTCATCTGTGTGGTAACGACTGGGTTTTTCAACAAGACAATGCTACAGTACACAATGCCCACAGGACAAAGGACTTCTTCCAGGAGAATAACATCACTCTTTTGGATCATCCTGCATCTTTCCCTGATCTAAATCCAACTGAGAATGGACAACAGTTCCAGACAGTAGACGCCCTTCGTGTGGCCATCTTCACCACTTAGAGAAATGTTCCCACTCGCCTCATGGAAACGCTTCCATGAAGTGATCAACAAGAACAGCGGACCAATTAATTACTGAGTTCAAGTTTTGAACTTTCTGTTTTGGGGGTTTACCCATGTTTTTTGGAGGTGTGGTCCTAAACTTTTGATCAGCTGTAAAACAGCCTGTTTCAGTTTAAGCGTTGTTTTTAATAAATTGCATGCTCAAAAAATGTTTTGCCTCACTCCTATTTCTTCTTGTTGCATGTTGAAGCTCTACTTGGAACCTTGTTAAGATCCAACCATGCAAAATATGATTTTTTGCCATTTTTCAAATGGTCTAAAACTTTTGATCAGGACTGTACAACCTAAAAATAATAGCAATTTGTTTTCTTCAGCCACATACACCACAGTGGACCAACAAGTGCAGTTTGTGTTCAGACAAGTTTTGAGCAATAAAAAAAGTAGCTTATATGTAACCTCCTTTATTTGTTGATGAAAAGAAACAAACTGAAATGAAGTTATCGTGATGCATTGGGAAAAAAATTATATTTTTCGGCGCTCAATGTCTGTAGTTTTCTAATAAAATCTCTGTTACTGAGCCTAGGGATGGGTATCGAAACCCGGTTCTTGTTGAGAACCAGTTCCCACTGTTTCAATTCCTTGGAATTGTTTGCCATTTTTGCAAAGGATTCCCTTATCGATTCCAGTCGCCCCAAATGACGTCACCACGTTGCGGAGCGTCATTTACCTGGCAGGGCGCCTAAGCGGCTCAAACGCTCAAAAGTTTGGTTATACTTTACGAGAACGGATGACAACAGGGCAACTTGCAATACTTGCAAAGTAGATATTTCATTTAAAGGAGGAAACACTACGAATATGCAAAAGCATTTGCTCACAAAACACGCGATGACCTTAAATGAATGTCGTGTTTTTAATTCCGCTCCGGACTCGTGAATCTCAACCCAGCAGCAGCAGTAACGTTTGCACGTCCTCTCCCGTTAATACGGCAGGTAAATAATCAACTAACATTGCATATTATGTTAGCACGATCTGCCTTATTACAAAACCTGCCATTACTGTGCGCTGCATTTAGGTGACCATGATGAGAGAGACAGACAGAGTCTGGCTGGCTCAGATGCTGGCAGTTCTCACTGCAGTCTACCGGTAGCGTCTCCTTTCAGGCCAGGATAGACGAATGTCACCGAGCAGTGACTAAGTTTGTGGTCAAAGGCTTGCACCCATTTGCCACAGCAGATGCCCCCGATTTTCGGTAAGTGAATGTGTTTAATTGTAGGCAGGGACATTACTGGATATTCTTGTGTAATTGCTACAGAATAATTCATGTTATACTTTGTTATTGCTACAGAAGAATATTTATTTTATTATTTTACATTTAAAAAATTTTTTCCTGGGGACCCTGTGACACCCCATTGAAGAGCCATGGGCTGTGGATCTCTTAAGATCTCACTGTTCGGTTTGTAAGGCCATGTTACTCCTAAATTTCTATCTTGTTCAAAGAGAAGATATAAAACAAAGTTCTAAGCTAATCGACCTTAGTGTTCTCCTTTTTTAAAAAGAATCGATAAGAGAATCGATAAAGAATCGAATCGTTAAACAGAATCGAAAATGGAATCGGAATCGTGAAAATCTTATCAATACCCATCCCTAACTGAGCCTCACAGGTCCTTTTCTTCTGCTGCTGCGCATCACATGCCAGCAGTGGCTTCGCACATGTGCAATTCATTTGCAGTCTGGATGCAGTGGGGTAAAAATCAAGTGTTCCATCTTCCATTCCACCACGTCATCAATTATGAGAGGCAACAGCCTTAAAAAGTTCCAGTTTTGTATTAACTGTCCTGAGAGTTTGTTGAGGACTGACCTCACACGGCTTTGAAGAGGTATCAGAGTCAGAGTATTTAAACTGTTTAATGCTCCGATTCAGAATGGAGTGGGTGAACCATTCTTTTTTTCACAAACAAATTTAAGAAACAGCACAACATCATATGACAAAATGCCATAAAAATCTTGTGTCCTAATCAATATGGCAAACCTGGCTGACAGATGTGAAAATATTTTAAACAGTTGAAAACTGACTCAAACTTTACTCCTTCTATATCTGGTGTACCTTCAGTCTTGAGGTGTTCAACAGGAGAGTTGTACATCTCTATGGTGCATTCTGCTCCCCACTGGTTTGGATCACCACCCTGAAAAACAGATTGCGTCATTAACCCTTTAAAACCGGTCGGAGCGGGAACGCTCCGTTTTGCGTAACTATTTTTAAATCCCGGTAGCTCTGCAACCACGTAAGCTAGAGCAATAATTTTTTTTGCATATGAAACCGGAGGAGTTGTACTTACATCTTATGCCATCAGCTTGTCCTCGGTCACGGTTTCCTTCCACATATAGCTTTGCAAAAACAGCATAAAAAGCACTTGCAGCAACAAAAACATAATATTCCAGAAACACGCTTTGCCGATCCGATCAGCTGTTCATAACACTTCCTACGTTGGAATAGACGTCAGCGTGAACTTTCGCATGTCCGCCATTACCTGCCCGAAACCGGAAGTGACGTCATTTTCGCGGAAATGTAGTTTTTTTTACTATCAGGGCCTCATCAGCCTATACTGGTGTTTTTAAAAGTTATCTTTGACTTCTGGGATGCTTAGAACTCAAATTGCACTGCTGGAAATAGTTTATTTTGATGCATATGCTGCTTTTTTGCAAATTTGCACTATAATATTTATTTTCATTTTTCCTGCAGTATATGTAAATTAGTGTATTTCAAAGATAAAACTATGAAGACACTCAAATTTCCTGTGGTGGGAAACTATTTTGTGCAACTTTTTTGTATTTACAGTTTTGAGGGATAAGCCTCTTACATTTCTCTAACTAGAAATATATGTTAAAAAAACAAAAAAACGATTTTCAATTTTTGTAGTTTATTGCACTTTTTTGCAATTTATGTAATTACTATGCACTTAATGCATACATATTAAAATTTGGGCTATAATGGTTGTATTGATGTATATCAACTTGAAATGCTCTAAAAATTGGCACTACAGCATGTAAAAATATAATATAAGCTCTGGCGGACTTGGTTCTATGGTAGGTCTTAAAGGGTTAAACAGTATCTACACTGTAAAATGTAATATTGTGTTTAATTAAAAATATTAAATAGGCTGAACTCAATTTTTATCAATTTGTTGTCAGAACTCGATTTAAATACGTTACCAGTACTTTTTATGCAAAAACGCTGATAAACTCAATTTATTTGAGTTGTCTTAACTTAGAAAAACTAAGTAAACTGGAAGTTTTGCTTCTCAGTGCGGAAGGATGAAAGATGTGTTTTGAAAATGCCACGTGACTACCGTCCTCCTCCTTCCCGGATCAGTCCGCATGTTCATGGCGCCAGCATTTGTTATGGAATATATTGAGCAAACCTGGAGATATTATTGTTGTCATTGCTGTGGATCTTTACTGACTTGGTGAGTAAATGTTTACTCTTATTCAAACTGATTTGTGGCTTCTCTTAGTTTAGCACCAGATTTATAATCTTGCTAGCTAGTTAGTGTTAGCCTAGCGTTGCTGCTGCCGCTGGGCTCATGTTACTTAAAAATTAACACCACAGCCTTAAAAACCTTACATAAAACTATGTCTGTGAAATTTTCTGTTGATTGTTTGAAATAAAAAAGTGAGATAAGAGCCCAGACAAAATTCTTCGGGAGGTGCAGCCGTTAGGGGTGGGGTGTGGGGTGTATTTTCAATCCATAGCCATAACTAACTAACTAACTAACTATATATATATCATGTTTAACCTGAGTAGTAAAAGACCGCAGGGGGGTTGAAAACAATACGCCAGGAGTTGGCTGTGCTTGCCGGCTCTATGGAGCCTTGACCTCCCGGTCAGCTATCGCGCTGGTGGATAACAGAGCTCTCTGAAAATGTGGAAGCACTTTTGCAAATATGTGATATTTTGATAAATTAAGTAGATATTTGAGCATTACACAGCTACATTCTCGCCTGAAAATATCTTAAAAGGTTATTTTGTGACCCAGAAAGGGTAGTCTGGGGAAAAGGAGGCTCGCATTTGTCGGCCACGGTTGTCGGAGCCTGTGCGTACTTGTAAGCGCGGCAATGGCAGAGGAGCGCGGCTAAAAAACTTATTACTTTTTCTGGGTCACAAAATAAACTTTTAAGATATTTTCAGGCGAGAATGTAGCTGTGTAATGCTCAAATATCTGCTCGATTTATCAAGACATCACATATTTGCAAAAATGCTCCAACGTTTTCGGAGACGTCCATTTTTTTTTCATGCTTTGTGGCAGCTTTTGAACATCTGTGGCGTCTATTAATGTCAAATCTAGCCTTTATTTAACAACATAACCAAACTCTATGTTACAATGATTGCACAGCCATTAAGGATCAAATCAGTTTCTGAAAAATGTTCTGTTTTTTCTCCCTCTGCTTGCTTCTTACTGTCTTTGAGGCTTGGGACCAGCACTCCTGCTGTTGGACAGAAAGACATCAGTAAGTGTTTTGGTTTTCCAATATATTAGCAACTATCAGTGACATTTATATTAATCAGGCTGAACTTTAATCATACTTTAGATCAGCCTGTTTTACTTATTGTTTTATTTGTGCTTTGGTTTGGGGAAGTTGTTTCTTTACTGATCTTTTCCTGTCTTCTGTTATTAGACTTGAGATATGACTGCACTATGCTGTTGCTGGTGACTCCAGTTAATTCTACAAGACATGCTGTGTAAGTAAACAAACAACAACAGTTTGGTCTGCATTTCTTGAAAGATCACATCCCCCAAACTTAGTTTAGAGTGTCTACACTGTATATAGTGAAGTCTGCAAGTTTTCTAACAGCAAAATTTGTGTTGTGCCTAAATCATTTTGCACATTATTAGAATGAAAGTTATTGCCCATGTTTGCATAGCCCTTTTTAAAATGATGCTTTCATGACATTATTGTATGTTGGGTGGTGGTCAGGGCTATCCAGACTGACAATTGGGACATTGAATGTCACCTCTCCGGTGGGGAGGGAGCCTGAGATTGTCTAAATCGGAGTCTGTTTTATACCAAAAACAGAAAAAAATGTTTTAAGAAAGGAATTAAGTTCATGTTCCAAAAATTATGATTGTTTGCTTGCAGGACAACAGGAGAGATGAGTCCTCCATCACAGATGGTGTGGTCAGTGAAGATGGTCGCCTGCAGGTTCAAGCTCATTGCATCTCCAACCCACATCCACTGCCACTGTACTTAAGGGAAGTTAAAGACTTTCTTCTGCACCTACATTTGGATCACCTCGATCCATGACAGTCATTCAGGCAGTAATGCCTGGACTGGAAACAAGCATCCTTAAAATATTACAACATTCCAGCTCATGTGTTGGAATGAAAAACAAATGTGTTGTTTAAATTAGAGACTGCACTTGTGACAGAACAATAAATATTTTATTTTGATTATGTAAGTAATGTAAGTACAAAACAAACTTGTGGTAGGCCTAAACTTATTTTCAGAATAATTAAATCTGAGACTTTGTTTCATTGTAAGATTATAACAGTGATGGCAATATAATTGTTTGTTGTTCAGCAGAACAGTGTTCAGTATGTTGGCTGTTGTACTTTGTTGTGTTTGAAAATAAAAGTTGGGCTGATTTTAACATCATTACAAAAAGTGTTGTTAATTATTTTTAATCATATTCAGGTTACCACAAATTGTTTTTTCATTTAGTTGAACTTGAAATGTTTGTCAGTAGGTAAACAATTAGTATTGTACAGTCAGAAATATCAAGTTATTCTTAATGCTGCAGACTTGCAATGTATAAGTTGTCCTAACAGTCATCTTAAGTAAGCTTTACTTAGTTTTTTTGAGGCAACGAGTTTCCTCAATTTTTTTGAGTTCTGGGAACTAACAAGGCTGTACAGTGTACTCAAAATTAGTAAGTTGCCCTAACTTGGTCATCTTACGTAAACTTGATCCAATTTTTTGGAGTTCTGGGAACAAATGAGCTTGTATAGAGTACTCAAAATAAATAAGTTGTCCTAACTTAGTCATTTTTAGCTAAGCTTTACTCAATTTTTTTGAGGCAACGAGTTTCCTCAATTTTTTTGAGTTCTGGGAACTAATTAGATTTTACAGTGTACAGAAATGTTGTGTACGACTAAAGCAGAAGCCACCAGTGCAATGTGAGCCCAAATTATCTCCAGCATGCAAAACAAGGTTCCTTTTACTACAGTTTTATCTATTTATTTCCATAACCTAAAGGATTAACAACTTCAAAGGCATCTTGGTATAGCAGTAGTTTGAAACATACTGGATTTTGGTTAAAAAAAGAAAAAGTACTACTTTTGAATATCTGACCATCACTAATGTCACACAGTACATCTGATGAAGACTCAGCTGATTCCTCACCTGTTACACATATCTGGATCTCTTGACCGCCTCACAAAGCTTGGAAATACCCTCATCAGATAATGTTGTTTCAGTTTTAAGAAGTGTAGTGAGCTTATTCAGAGTATATCACTGACCCAACTCATATATTTTTTTAAATTTCCTCTACAATGGTCAGGATGGCAGAAGCAGGTCGCAATGAAATACATAACCCCTCAGTGACTTCACTGACTTGCCACAGAAATCAAAAAGGAACATTGTCTTTAGCTGCTCCTGGTAAATTAAACTGGCGTTTGTTTCACAGTAAAGCTAGATAAAATCTTCAACCTGCTGCATTAGCATGAACTTTCCAGAAAACTAAACAGGACTGAAGGCAAAGCCTGCGACAGAGGAACGCTTTCACCGCAACAAGAAAACTGACCAAGCGAACTATGGTTATAGCTGATATACGTTTCAAGTCTAATGAAATACTTACATTGAAAGAGAAGGTTGTTGGTTCGGCGCAGCGTGCTGCTGGGCTCCCTTGCTGAGGGGAGTCAGTCTGGACCGTTAGAAGTGGCGCTATCTTCTTCTTCGTTGGTTTGGCGGACTACACGCTTACAAGGAGTATTGGTGCCCTCTGCTGTTGCAGTACCTCACAGTCAGACAGCTATTTCTGACAACATAGTACCCTCCTCGTCTAAGTTTTATATATATATATGTACACAGGGCTCTAGAGTGCGACCAATTTGGTCGCAAATGCGACCAAATTTTTCCGTGGTGCGACTAAAAAAAAACATTTGGTCGCACCGGTGCGACCAACTGTTACCAACATTTGGTCGCACCTGTTTGGGTAACAAAAAAAAAATCTCTGCAACTCTCCATGTGGTCAACAACAGACACACATTATGCCCCTATCGTGGACTAAACCAATCAGAGATAGTCAGGGGCGGGACCTTTCTGATTGGCCGTGGTCCAGTGGAAAGTGCAGGTAGAAGAGGGAGGTGAGTAGCTTTAATAAGGGGATATCAATTCATTAACGGATTCCACACAAAGAAGTAAACACAGAGCGACCCGACGCATCAGAATCAGCTTTGTCTTTTTCGGCTTTCTCACCGGACGGCCCGCAGACGGACACGCTGTCGGAGCTTAGCAATTCTGATGCGTCGGGTCCGCACTGTGTTTCCGTCTTTTTGCGCTGATTCTGAGCTGCAGGTTTTGTCTCTCCAACCAAAATTCGCCGAGCCAAAAAGAAGCAGCAAACTGCGCTTCACATTTGATCAATGTCGTCATGAATTCCCTCTGACTTTTGCTGTTTTGCTTCCACCACGATAAAAATTACACTTCCTACACAGCTCCCTGTGTGTACTTCAAGAACAGTTTCCCGTCTCAAATCTCTGTTTTCTGGATTATTCATTCGCTTATTATCCACCAGTCTACCCTTGTTTACAGCGCTGTCTTTTTCTTTTTTCATGTAAATGACGTCCGACAAGAAAGCCTAATTTCTGCTGTTCAATACTGAAGAAATTTAAACTTCTTAAAATTATGCAAAATTGCAGAATATTTTTAAGGTTATCTGCTATAAAAAGCCAGACCAGGAAAATCTCCTTCATGATTTCTGTGTTTTATTCTCAGTTACTATGACACAAAGGCATCTGCTGTGATGTTCACAATTCTGATGAAGTCTCACAAGTGTCAGTACTGATAAATGATCAGAATTATAATATTTCTGACTGTCTGAGGCTAAACTGAATCGAATCAGGACTTTGAGAACCGGAATCGAATGGATTATAGAAATCAGTGATGATATCCAGCCCTAGTGAGCAGCCTAGGCCTGAGAGAAGTGGATGTAGCTGTGGGTAATAAGAAAAGAACTATTGATAACTTTTGTGTTAAGGACTGATCCGTCTGAAATTCATAGCCAGCTCTGACATGGTGCCATCAATCTTTGAATGCTGAAAAAGCAGCAGTGTATCCAGAAAACACACTTTATGCTGCAATAAATGCACTGCCCAAGTGTCCCCTCTCCCCACTGCCTTTCAGCAGCATGCAACAGCAAACAGGTCGTCAGAGGAGGCCAAGATGATGATTAAGTTTAACATTTTCTACAATATTGACAAAGCACTTTAAGCACAAGATTGTTAGTTAATAATTTAGAAATGAATATTGTCTGTATGGACTTCCCCCCAAAGAAGGTGCACATGTAAAACTGCGGTGTTAAGCGAAGCGGTTGAAAAATTTGAGTGCGCCTAACTTTTGTGCCGGTACGCCTAACTTTTGTGCCGGTACGCCTAAATTTTTTAAGTTAGGCGTACCGGTGCGCCCATGTCAAAAAGTTAGTCTAGAGCCCTGGTACATATATATATAGGTGACGGTTTAGACACGTGATGCAATGTCTCTCAAACGTGCATGGACTTTAAGGAAACTGATTGTTACAGCTTTTATAATACATTCGTTGACTGCTCTTGACCATGCAAACTACACCAATTTATTAACATTATTTCATTATTTTTTTGTATTTCATTTTGATCAATTAATTTTAATTTCAGCAGGTGGTATCACACTCAAACAGATTGAACACGGACTGAACAGTGGTAAATCCATGATTTAAACCTCCCTATACCACAAAAATTTCTTTTTCATTGTAAATAGCAGTGTTATAATTGGTGAGAATCTAGAACTTAAAGAAATATACATATTGTTTTATTATTAGTAATTGTTTGTATGTACTGTTAACATATACTGTTTTATCAAACAGCCTGAGCTTGTTAATATTAAAAACATTTCACCGTAATTTTCACAATAATTCTAACAATGTTTTGACATTTTGTTAAAATTAAAAGTACGATATGTTTTAGGTAATTAATATACAGTTGTAAATCGTAAATTCAAATGAAAAAAGCAGGAAAGATTGTCATTCATACAGAGTTATTATGTAAATTGTAGGGTGATTAATTGTAAATAATGTTACAGATTTTTCCTGTTGTTTTCAAAGACAATGTGCCATATTACAGTACATTAATATATTTTCAATATATTAGCAGTGTAAAAATAAAAGCAAATCACCATTTTTCAATTTACAGAAATGTAATGTCCATATGACAATCAATTACTCTTTTTGATTTAATGGTAATTTACCGTTGCCATTTTACAGTTATTAACTGTAATTTTTATGTACATTTCTTAACCAAAATAACGAAAGATGCTTTGAATCTACCAACAGTATTCTGTCCCCTGCGTGCGTGGTTCTGGTACACGAAGTGACAGATAGCTAAACATATGTCGTAGGCACTGAAAGCGTTGAATGAGTCAGACGTGAAAGTAAAGTTGACTGCTGTTTACTTGTTTGTCTTCATCAATGTACATCTTACAGTGCTTTCCCAGAACTTGTGAAACTACAAAAATACAAAAAGAAATATGCTCAACGAAGAATTATGCATTTGCTTCACATGGCAAACAGATCTAGGCATTTATATATAAATCTCTCCAAATATGCATAAAATCAATAAAATACACAACACTCACTACTCATAAAGATGAAACACAATTCAAACTTACAAACAATGCTTCTCAATGGCATAACACAGGTGGATGCTGAAGGATTAAACAGGGAGACTTCTGGTATGCCTCATTGTGCAAATCCCGATACTAAAATGGCTTCCTGCATTACCCCACTCATGTGACTCTAAACATCCAATAGGAAACTCTTCCTGTATCACCCCACTCATGTGACCCTAAACATCCAATAGGAAGGAATACAAGCCAAACCACATAAAAATTCACTTGACCGCAGTCTCCAAGCTAACCACTAGGAGATGCTAAAATTCTCAACGTGCATATAACATTACACTCCCCACCTAGTACTGAACACAATACCACTATCAATTTCTTAGCAGTCCAATCAACTAAAGAAAACAACACATTGACTGTCCATGGTAGATGATCAGATAGACAAAAGTACCACTACTTCGGTTACTGGTCTAAAGAAGGTCTTAATGGTACCTCCTTTCGTGACCTTCAGTTCGAGTTTCCTGACCTTTCCATCGCTGTCTGGGTAAGCCTTGGTGACAAGAGCCATTGGCCACTGATTTCTTTTTACCTGAGGGTCTTTGAGCAACACCAAGTCCCCTTCCTTGACATTGGGCTGACTATTTTGCCACTTGCTTCGACTTTGAAGAGTAGAGAGATATTCTCGCCTCCATCTCTCCCAAAATGTATTCGCCAAGTGCTGGACACGTTTCCAATGCTGACGATACATATCTGTAGCTTCAAATGATCCTGGAGGAGCAAGAGGGGTGCAGACCTTCTGTGTCAAGATCATTGCTGAAGTCAGAAGAAACGGTGAATCTGGATCACTTGAGATGGGAGCAAGAGGCCTTGCATTTATTATCGCTCCTACTTCAGCCATAAGGGTCGAAAGCACTTCATGAGTGAGATGCGAGGGACTGATCTGAGAAAGCACAGAGTGTTAGGTTTTTGTATTGTTGATTGTCATTTATGCTCAGAAAGATCTACTTATATATTCTTAGAGTTTTATAATTAGGTGTAGACTGGTAGAGGTTTGATCCTTAATAGTCTGCAAACTTTGTGTGCATTCCAGAGCACTCTGGTTTTCACAACCACACTCTGGGAGCATGGGAGAGGTCGTACCTTGTCTTATTCTTTTATGGTAGGATAAACGTATCTATATCTGTTTTAGTCTAAGTGCCTTTTGTTTAGATGAACTGCTGGACTTCCAGGCCAGCAGGTTTAGGGAAGTCTTTATGGGGTCATGCTTTGACCCCACACACACACATAAACACACATACACACACACAGGGTATTCTTTGTTCACATGTATACCTATGTAAGATGTCATATGTTAATGAACCTATGCATATTCATGTAACCACAATAAAAGAGCAGTGTTACGGGAGAGCGGACGAGAGCAACTGGGGTCAAGCGAAGGAACAGCGTTTGTTCAGTTCTCTCCCGTGCACGTGAAACATAAAGAACTTTGCCTACTTCGTGTCTTGCTTGCTGTGTAATTACATTGTCTTCAACGTTCCAGCAAATAGGTTCAAGCTACAAACCTATCATTAATTGGTCCTTTGACGCCGGATCCCTGGAGTCGACGTTCACAGAGGGGAGAAGGGACACGCTGAAAGATTGACGTCAGCCAGGTAGTTTCTGTAGTACAGTCCCGAGACATGAGAATTCGTCATCAGGCCAGCTGTCTGTTTTCTCTCCTCATGAATGACGATCGGCGGGATCTGAGGCTGATATTACACGCTAAGCAACACCGAGTAAGTTGAAAGTCTTTGCCACTGAGTGCGGCAAAGCACACATCCACTGTGTGCGGTTGCGTTGAAAGTCTTTATCACTGTGTGCGATAAAGCGATAAAGCGCGTGAACACTGTTATGTAAGTCTTTTGCCACTGAGTGCGGCAAAGCGCGCAGCCACTGTGTGAGACTGCGTTGAGACAATAGGCCTAATTTTTGTTGGTTGTAAATGAGGATATTTGTTGTTGTTGTTGTGTTCGTGGTGTTTGTGTGAGTGAGTGTGGAGTAGAACACATGGTCTGTGACGCCAGCTGTTGTTGCTATCAAGCAGCCAAGAGTGCGTCCGAGCGTGACAGATTCTTTAGATTGCCCTGATCAACAACAGCCTGTGCTCCAGACCATTAATTTAACCAATTGCTAACAGTAATCTGCATGAAGCTTAGGGTTGCTCAAATTCAGTACAATGACATATGAGATGAAGTAAAATAGGCAAATATTTTAACTAATGAAGTGCATAGAGGCACTTGACCTGTTTGAAAGACTGTTGTCTTATTATGAGCTATTGTTGAGATATAGAGCACGCCTGTGAAAACAACTAATATGCTGAACCCTGTGTGAAACAGCTGAAAACTACATGATGGAGAAGCTGAATTGAATATGAAAGTGCAAGTCTTTGCCACTGTGGGCAAAGCACGCAACCACGGTGTGAGGTTGAGTTGCGGTCTCTTCTGAGCTGATGAGCAAGCTACACATCAGATCGGGAGCTGGCTGAGAACTCATCAAAGAGAGGGAAACAGAACTATGATAACTCGAGTATGTAGCGTATCCGTGAGTTCAGCTTCTTCTTTCAGATGCGCAGCAGTTTTCCTGTATCTTGACTCATGTGTGTAGAGTGCTCATAGCATCAGCATCATGTTTTTGTTTATTTGTTTTGTTGGATTGAAAAATAATTAAATAAACTTGTGATCATACTTATGGATCACCATGGCACATATCATCAGTCATATGGTTTATTTAAGCAGATGAAAAAAGTGAGTGTGAATGTGCCTGACGTCGCAGTGTGTGTGTGTGCGTTGTGTAAAAGTAATTGTCTCTAATTGTGAG
Organism: Oreochromis aureus; assembly: GCF_013358895.1. Lineage (NCBI taxonomy): Eukaryota > Metazoa > Chordata > Actinopteri > Cichliformes > Cichlidae > Oreochromis > Oreochromis aureus. Next base: position 24,913,496 of record NC_052957.1, read on the forward strand.
AGCGGTGATTCTGCAGGTCACCAGCTAGTGTAAAGAGAAAAAAAGAGAGTAAAAAAGAGACAAAATTCACATTGCAGATGAAAAATCATAGGGAAAAGGTTTTGTGTTTATCAGCCAAGAACAACTACAATCTCATTTTCTGCTTTTAAGAAAGGAGAGTTCACGAAAGACAGAGAGAGAGTTCTGTGTGTTGGTTAAGCAGTGATAATAATAATGAAAATGTCTTAGTTTTGTCACTTTCAGATGAAAAGCAGACCTGAATCAATTTTCCACATGCAGCGGTCGGAAGAAAGTTATAGTTTAACACTATTGGAAACATTCAGGCCAAGTTTCTGGCTAATTTATTTACAGCACCATGTGTTCCTCAAACTCACAAGCGAGATCTCACTCCTCCCTGAAGACAAGGAATGCAGTTCCAAAGAGCAATAACATGGCAGATAAAGAGACAGCAGCAAAGTCCTGAGCAGAGAGACCCAGCAAGCAGCAGCAGTGTGGACAAACAGCATCGGAGAAGAAAAACAAACCCATCATCCTGACTGATTGGATGAATGGCACTGTGTTTCCAACAAGCTGCAACTTCACTGTGCTTGTGAAAAGGATGTTTGAGGAGAACTGCGGAGACTGTTGGAAGTTGACATTTGCCACCTTTGGAGAAAATGGCAAGAAAAGACAGTGGAACACAGGACAAAGCTGAAGAAGAACTGCCGGCTATTGGACTGTTGAAGTGGGAGAGGATAACAGAGTGAGAGGAAGTAAGAACACAGAGAGTGCTGTTGTTTAATGTGGGGAATCAAAATTTGGGTTAGCAAACCTGGGAAACAGAAAACTGACTGCTTAAGTTGGAAAATTGTGAAGGGATCTGAAACACTGCAAAAAGAAACATATACAAAATTACACACACAAGCAGAATATGCATTAACCCTACTAACACAAACACAAGAGAGCTCATGAAGATTAGACACCATCTTGAGCATGTGAGTCTGTTTATCACCTGGTGTGATGCAAAGACCAGTGGACTCATAGCACATTAGTTAAAAATGATCAAATAATAGCAGAGAAGTGTGTAGGAAAGGCAGCTTTAAGAACATGCCCTGCTGGAGATGCAACTCCACAGACATTGATTAAACCTGCCTAATAACACAAACACACATGCAATGAAGATCAGCTTGTTATCGCTCATCAGTGTTAAAATAGTATAAATTTAGCAGACGCTTGTTATCAAATGCTGAATTTATCCAATGCTGACAGTTAACTCTCTAGGTTGCAGGACAACAGTTTAATTTTTGTGGGAAAAAAGATTCTGGTTTGACCAACCAGTGATCAGACAATAAATTTAGTTGTTAATATAGTAAATTGGGAGGTGCTTCGTGCTTGATTGATGCAGCACAAGTAATTTACTGTATGAGGGAGATTCTATTTTTGTGATAATATTTTGAACATGCATTTCTGTTGTCCTGTCAACTTAGTGGGTTAATAGCTGATATGCAAATTAGTTGGTTGTTCTTAGATTAATGAAAGGTGATTGAATTCTAGTACGAGTGAATGGGATGTGTTAGAGTGGAAACTCTAAAACACTGAGTTTTCTGTTGTGATGTGCGAGTGAATCCTGCACCCAGATACACAACTCTGAATACATAAGAACAAACTTCTTTTGTGAAGTACATGACAACATGTCACATGTTTTATGATGAAGGGGAAAAGGAAAACTTAATAAAATCTGTGGCCTAAATGAGTAAAAAGTACAGATTAAATTCATAGCTAATAAGACATTAGGCTTATGTTGTGTGTTGTGCGGCTGATGGTTGGTTTTGAATTAATCTAGCTGATGATTTTTCTTTTGTTGTGAAGTTGAGCCTGCCAATTAGTATGATGGTATGATAAATCATGCTACTGGTATGATTTACCCTCCTGAGATGAGGAGCATGTGTCATGACTTAACGAGGCCTTTTTATTTTGATACTTTCACAGTGCACTGAAAGTTTTGTTTGATGATCTCTGTTTGAGCAGATCTGCACGATTAGAACAGAAGCGCTATACGACACGTCGTCGAGAAAATTGTTGCAAGTGAGCTTCTCCATTAAAATGGGCTCAGGAGAAAGTCACTTATCTGGGACAATTAAAATGAAAGTCCCTGTCAAAAAGAATTCAGCGAGGTAATCCAGTCTAAATTCTTTCTTTGAAATTTTCTTTTTTGAAATGACATCATTTTGCTGAGCGTGGAAACTAAACGCGACGATGGGTTCCACTATCAGCAAAGAAAGAATGAATGAATGAATGAATGAGTGAAAGGAAAAAAAAGCTGACAAAAGCTGACAAGACTTTACTGATGTAACATGACTGTGCGAAGTTAACCCCCACCTGACAAAGGTGCAGATAAATCTATGTATGTTTCTTTTTACAAGGAGCAGGAAGATGACAACAACATTTGAGGTTGCGTGAGCTTTGGCTGTACCGATTTAACCTTTTAAATGCCACTTTTTGTGTCTTTGTATCTACCAGGGGTGTTATTCACTACTTTGTGTTGCTCACAGAGGTAACTGTGAGAAAGTGTGTATACACCTGCGCAGCGCTAACATTTCTACAGCATTACAGTTCTTCATGTGATTTGATCATGTGATTTATACCAGGATAGCTGGTTGATGTTTTTCTACTACAGGATTTCTCGGTTTATGTGTGAAGAAAACTGTGTTTACAGGTTATGAGTTGGTGATGCTGTTACACTGTGTTGTTGGGGAAATGTGAAGGTTACTTTGACAATGTGAATAATATGTGAGAAATTTCCTGTGTTGAAACTAGTGTCACTTCTTTCCACAGCTATGGATGGCTAACTTTATGGTCTCTTTATGGCACCTCTGGAACCTGTCAACTTGTGCCTGACCTCCAGGATTATCCATGTGTGTTGCTAATGTTGGTTTTCTAAGAGTGCATGTAGAGGATTCAGCAGAGACGGACAAGTAACATGAGAAAGCAAATAAGAGATGTAGTGTTTATGGAATAGTTTAATATGGGGCTCATTAGCTGGCCACTACTGAGCTCCTAGTTATATATGAGTGGAGTGACTTTGCTTAAGGGAAGTCACCGATTACATTAATGTTAACTGAGTACATGGGATGATCCATGTCTGAGGCAAATTATGGCAATAATTGTAGTTTACTTATTTGCAAAAACCTGCACATGATACTTGTCCTGTTGATGCTGAGTGCTTTATTACTCTTATAATACAATTGTTTATAAGTGTGAAGTTTGATTTTACTTCCAGATCTTGTTTTCCAGGCCGTGATGGTGTGTATGCAGGCTCCAGGAAGAGCCGGGTTTTAAGCAAACTTAATATGCAAAACACACTAACATCTTTTATCGCAGGGTTATAGGTCCGGGGTGGTGCTGCTCCAGAGGAGGAGACACCCTGATGTTGCCTGGGACATGATCTAGCTAACCTTTTTCTTTCAGACAGGAATCTAGGTTTGATGAGTTGACTCATGGGAGTGGCCATGCGTCAAGAGGAGGGGTCCAGAATTACATGAAACTATCTTTTCTGTTTTCTAAACTATGTTTTTATGATTTTTGTGTGATTTTTGTGATTAACAGTTCATTTACGGGTATTAAACCTATGCAAAGTGGTGCATCCATGTTCAGATGAGGCTTTGATGGTCCATAAATGAAGCTCACTGAACTAAAGAATGTGGTTTGATGATGGTTTACATGCTTTCCAAATAGAAGTTCTTCCTCCTAGCAAGGAAATACAGGTGCAGCAGTCAGAGTATTGCTGAAAGGAATCTCCTGAGAAATCTTCAGGAGCCCAGTGAGAAGCAAGAACCATTCCAGGCATAGCTGACAGTCCAGGCAGTGGTTGAGGTCAAAGGTCGAGCTGTTTGGGGCCCATCATGAGATCAGATTTTGGAGCCAGAGCAAGGACCACGAAGCTGCGTTGGAATGAGAGCTGTGCCAAGGGGGCTTTCCAGAGACCAACAGAGGAGATTGTGGACGACAGACGGGCACCTGAAGGATGAGGGGAGCATGCCACGCTCCATCGACAGCGCTAGGGGAGTCCAAGGATGGCATCATGATTCTGTGAGAAGCACAGGAACCAGAAGCTATGGTGGTGATGACAGCAGTTTCCTATGACCATCACCTAATGCGGTGTCACTGTACTGTGCATACGATGGCACACTGAAGACTGCTGGGATCATAACAGCAGTAAGATAACTGGATCCAGCACCCTTTCCACAGAGGATTTTTCCTGCAGAGGATGGACAATGGAGGATATGTATCCCCCACAGGACAAGAAGGCCTGAAGTGAGGTGATGGGGGTTGGTAGAGGCCATAAAACTAGAGTGCTGAAGAGGTCTGCAGCTTTCACAATAGCTGAGACCCATGTTGACAAACAACAAACTCAACTTGTATGTTTGAATGTCTATTCTACATACATTTGGACTCTGGTCCTATGGATAATGATGGAAACAACTGGAAGAGACATTTATGACGCCCTACAGAACTTGAAACCACCCTGTAGAGAGACGGGTGATTTACATGTCTTGCAGAGGAGCACCACCAAGCTGGAGTGTTTTTGAAAATGTTAATTTCTCTTTTGACCATTAACAATTCATTTGTTTGCTTGTAGGATGCAGTTTACCATTGAATTAGATCAATGAGAAATTGGATAACTGCTAATACATTTGTCAGACTGTGTGCGTTACAGTAATTTAGAGTGATTGACATATGCTGAGTATAAAAATGGTTGCATTGACACTGTCAGACATGAGGTATTCATAACTGGGGACTTTTCTAGCATAACTGCCAAAAAGGGGGGAATGTTAGGTTTTTGTATTGTTGATTGTCATTTATGCTCAGAAAGATCTACTTATATATTCTTAGAGTTTTATAATTAGGTGTAGATTGGTAGAGGTTTGATCCTTAATAGTCTGCAAACTTTGTGTGCATTCCAGAGCACTCTGGTTTTCACAGCCACACTCTGGGAGCATGGGAAAGGTCGTACCTTGTCTTATTGTTTTATGGTAGGATAAACGTATCTGTTTTAGTCTAAGTGCCTTTTGTTTAGATGAACTGCTGGACTTCCAGGCCAGCAGGTTTAGGGAAGTCTTTATGGGGTCATGCTTTGACCCCACACACACACATAAACACACATACACACACACAGGGTATTCTTTGTTCACATGTATACCTATGTAAGATGTCATATGTTAATGAACCTATGCATATTCATGTAACCACAATAAAAGAGCAGTGTTACGGGAGAGCGGACGAGAGCAACTGGGGTCAAGCGAAGGAACAGCGTTTGTTCAGTTCTCTCCCGTGCACGTGAAACATAAAGAACTTTGCCTACTTCGTGTCTTGCTTGCTGTGTAATTACATTGTCTTCAACGTTCCAGCGAATAGGTTCAAGCTACAAACCTATCACAGAGTCAAGAATCCGTCTCGAAACCCCAATCATTCTTTCCCACACTCCTCCCATATCGGAAGAATGAGGTGGGTTGAACAGCCATGTGCATCCTTCCTCACTGAGGTACCTTGAGATGTCGGTTTCATCCCGTAGGAGAATTCGAAGTTCTCTGCAAGCTCCCTTAAAGTTTGTGCCACAGTCAGAGCGGATCATCTTCACAGGACCACGCATAGCAAAGAACCGCCGTAGAGCATTAATGAAGCTCGATGTGTCCATTGACTCTATGAGCTCGATATGCACAGAACGAACACTTAAACACGTGAAGAGTACTGCCCACCTTTTAGAGTTTGCTGCACCACCTCGGGTGCGACAGGTGGAGACATTCCAGGGGCCGAATACATCCAGACCCACATTTGTAAATGGGGGTTCAGTGCTGAGATGATCGGGTGAAAGATTTGCCATCTTCTGCTCTGCGGGTCTACCACGAAGTTTGTTGCATGTAACACACTTGTGCAGGTTTCTGGAGATACATTTCTTTGCCCCTACAATCCAGATGCCAGCCGTGCGGATAGCTCCCTCAGTAATAACTCTGCCTTGATGGTGAACCCGCTCATGGTAGTAGTTTATAAGTAGAGTAGCTACGTGGCTGCAACCAGGAATGATGAGAGGATGTTTTTCATGTGTCTCGATTGAAGCATGCTGGAGCCGCCCACCAACTCTTAAAAGTTTGCTATGATCAAGAATTGGGCTGAGCTTCCTCAGAGGACTGTTTTGGGGAATTACTTCGCCTTTCTCCAAACAAGACACTTCCACTTGGTATGTCTCCCTTTGTACACATCCAATAAGATAAGATAAGATAAGATAAGATAAGATAAGATAAGATGGCCTTTATTAGTCCCACAGGTGGGAAATTTGTTTTGTTACAGCAAAAGTGCAAAGTTATGTAGCAGAAATTAGAAAACACTGGAATGCAATAAAATACAATAAAATAAAATAAAATACTATATACAATAGAATAAAATAGAATAGAATAATATATACAATAGAATAAAATAGAAATACAAATACTATATACAACTGAGTAGGAAAATACAAAAACACAACTTCGTCAGAAGAAGAATTGCACGTATAGCAGTCTTATTGCACATGTGTGGTTTTGTGTGTTTGATCAGCTGCAAAAGTCTTTATTGTAGAGTCTGACAGCAGTGGGGAGGAAAGACCTGCGAAATCTCTCCGTCCCACACACGTGGGTGCCGCAGTCTCCCACTGAAGGAGCTGCTCAGTGCTGTCACAGTCTCATGCATGGGGTGGGAGATGTTGTCCAACAGGGATGACAGCTTAGCCACCATTCTCCTGTCACTCACCACCTCCACTGGGTCCAGAGGGCATCCTAGAACAGAGCTGGCCCTTCGGATCAGCCTGTTCAGTCTCTTCCTGTCCCCAGCAGAGATGCTGCCCCCCAGCAGACCACACCATAAAAGATGGCTGAGGCCACCACAGAGTCATAGAAGGTCTTCAGGAGTGGGCCCTCCACTCCAAACGACCTGAGTCTCCGAAGCAGGTACAGCCTGCTCTGCCCTTTCCTGTAGAGGGCGTCTGAGTTATGAGTCCAGTCCAGTTTGTTGTTCAGATGAACACCAAGGTACCTGTAGCTGTCCACAGCCTCGATGTCCATACCTTGGATGTTCAGTGGTTGCAGTGGAGGATGCTTGTGCCTGCGGAAGTCTACCACCAGCTCCTTGGTTTTACTGGCGTTGATCTGGAGGTAGTTCAGCTGGCACCAGTCCACAAAGTCTTGAGTCAGTCCTCTGTACTCCTTGTCGTCCCCATCAGTGATGAGGCCGACTATTGCAGAGTCATCAGAGAACTTCTGCAGGAAGCACTGGGTGGAGTTGTGGGAGAAGTCTGCAGTGTAGATGGTGAAGAGGAACGGAGCCAGAACCGTTCCCTGTGGGGCCCCGCACTGCAGAGCGACCCTGTCCGACACACAGCCCTGAGTCCTCACATACTGTGGTCGGTCGGTGAGGTAGTCCAAAATCCAGGTAGTGAGGTGATGGTCCACTCCAGAGTTCTCCAGCTTATCCTTCAGAACCGAGGGAAGAATGGTGTTGAAGGCACTGGAGAAATCAAAGAACATGATTCTCACAGTGCTCCCAGCGGTCTCCAGGTGAGCGAGGGAGCGATGTAGGAGGTGAATGATGGCATCATCCGCTCCAATGCCAGGCTGGTAGGCAAACTGAAGTGGGTCCAGTGATGAGCTCACAAGGCGCGAAGCTGAGCCAGGACCAGCCGCTCCAGGGTCTTCATCAGGTGGGATGTCAGAGCCACCGGCCTGTAGCTGTTGAGGTCCTTGGGCGTGAAGTCTTTGGCACTGGAACAACACAGGAAGTTTTCCAGAGCTGTGGGACTCTTCCCAGCCTCAGGCTCAGGTTGAAGAGGTGCTCCATCACACCACACAGTTGGTCCGCGCAGGACCTGGCGACCCTCGAGCTGATGCCATCTGGACCCGCTGCCTTCTTGGCTTTAATCCTCCTCAGTTCCCTCCGAACCTGGGTGGTTGAGAGAGACAGGCTGGAGCCTTGTGTTGAGTGTGTATTGGATGCTGTTGTTGGGGTGGGGAGGAGTGAGCAGGGTGAATAGAGGAGGTGTGAAGTGTCTGAGGTGTCAGAGGTGGAACAGCAGCAGTGGGGGTGGGTGAGTCTGCAGCCGATGTTGGAGACTGCCTCATGGCTGAATCAAATCTGTTGAAGAAATGATTCAGTTCATTTGCCCACCTCACATCCCTCCCAGGCAGAGAGTTCTGATGTTTGTGGCCTGAGATGGTTCTGAGGCCTCTCAGACTTCACCAACATTGTTTTGCTGAAGCTGGTTCTCCATCTTCTGCCTGTAGCTGTCCTTCCCATTCCTTATCAGTCCCCTAAGCTCTCTCTGCACCCTTTTCAACTCCTCTTTGTCTCTGGATTTGAAGGCCCTCCTCTTCTGCTTGAGGACAGCTTTAATTTCTGAAGTAATCCAGGGTTTGTTGTTGGAGAAACACCGTACAGTCCTGGTAGGTGCGGTGTTATCCACACAGAAATTAATATAGTCAGTAATGCATGTAGTAAGGCTGTCGATGTCATCTCCGTGGTCGTCACAGATCACCTCCCACACAGTCGACTCAAAACAATCCTTAAGAGCCTCCTCGCTCTCCTCCGACCATCTCTGCACTGTGCGGGTGGCTGGTGGCTCCCTGCGCACTAAGGGGCTCATACACAGGGACAAGGTGCACCAGGTTGTGATCAGATCTGCCTAGGGAGGGAGAGGTGATGAACTGTATGCCTCTTCAGCATTGGCATACAGTAAGTCCAGTGTTTTATTGTCTCTGGTTGGGCAGGTCACATACTGGGTGAAGGTGGGCAGTGTGGAGTCCAGTGAGGCATGATTGAAGTCCCCTGATATTATGAGAAGGGCTCTCGGAGATTGTGTTTGCAGTCTGCTGACCACAGAGTGGAGAGAGTCACAGGCTGCATCCGCGTTGGCGAGGGGGACATACGCTGTTATCGCGATAACATCGCGAGAATTCCCGGGCAGGTAGTATGGGCGCATGCTAACGGCTAACAGCTCAATGTCTCTGCTGCAGAGTTGTTCTTTTACAGTGATGTGCCCAGGGTTACACCATCTGTCATTCACAAACACTGCCAGTCCCCTCCTTTCCTCTTACCGCTCTCTCTCGTCCTGTCCGCTCGCAGCATCTGGAATCCCGGTAGTGTCACGCTCGTGTCCGGAGTTAGCGGTGTTAGCCACGACTCCGTTAGCATCATGATGCTACATTGCCGGTACTCCCTCTGTGACCAGGTTAGCGACGTTAGCTCATCCATCTTATTGGGCAAAGATCGTACATTTCCAATAATTACAGAAGGAAGAGATGGTCGATAACGTCTCCTTCTCGACGACGGCGCCCTTCCCAGCACGACACCCCGTCTTTTCTTCCTCAGTTCACTGGGAATGTCGAGTCTGTCCGCCGGCAGTACCGCTGCGGGGACGCAGGCGCTAACAGCTGATCCCTACTGTAAACAAAGGATCCCTGCTCTGGGTCCCCAGACACGGGTGAAAAAATAGAAAAAAACTAAGAAAAACAACCAGAACTAGCACAAAACGGTAGAACATGGTTGCAGAGTCTAATTACTAATACGTTAGTTATAAAAATTACTAGAAGAAAAAAGATAAGAAGGAAAGAAACTCAGAATGAGCAGAGCTGCTGTAACAGGCTGCCGCACACGGGGGGCGCCGGAAGTAATGGTATGCTTTGCTTGTGACAGTGTATCCATTTTGTGTGGCTTCAAACAGTGATGCCAGCCTTTGCAATCTTGCCCATTGCTATCCTTCTCAGACTTGAAGGATTGGACGATGTGGATTAGGGAGGCCACAGCTCTGACAAGGGGTTGCCACATGGAGATTCTTTCAAATCGATGCAACCCCATACTCCTATGGGGGTTTGCAACAGTAGTGATGTGGCTTCTGACCTCAATATCAGAGTCTGGATCAATGAGGTCATAGGATGTTCCTTTACCTGAGTCTATGTCCCCAGAACGTCTCAGAAAATGTGGACCTGTAAGCCAGTTGGTGCTTAAGAGATGAGCTGGAGGCACTGACCTGGTGGCAACATCTGCAGGGTTGTCATCAGTGTGGACATATTGCCACTGTTCCGGGCATGAGAACCTCCTTATCCGTTCCACTCTGTTGCTAACGTACACATAAAATCTCCTGCTTTCATTATAAATGTACCCCAGCACCACCTTGCTGTCAGTATAGAACTTCAGGCTGTCAAGACTAATGTCCAGCTCTTTCACAAAAAACTCAGCAATTTCCACTGCCAGAACAGCAGCACCTAATTCCAGCCTGGGAATAGTGTGGAATGGCACGGGGGCTAACTTATAACTTAGGTCTTATGCCTGTCCTTGTTGTAAGCTTCTCTTTCACAACTAGGTGGTTGGGACATGGACTGAAATGAGAGTGATGCCCATTCTCCAGAATGTTAGTCCGGTAGACATTAACTGCTTTCGGCTTGTGAGCTGCACCCAAACAGACGTCTCCAACTACGACCCAGCCAAGGTCCAGCCTTTGGGCATAGGGTGCATTATTGGGCCCATTGTGTTGGTCTCTCACTTTATGGACTTGTAATACATCCCAACCCAGCAGAAGGAGAATTTGTGCATTTGGATCAAGTTCAGGGATGAGATGAGTGATAGACTTTAGGTGTGAGTGGTGTTTGACTACATCAGGAGTAGGTATCTCCGACCTATCATCTGGGATATGCCTACACTCAATAAGTGTGGGAAGAGGAATGCTGAGATGTCCATCCATTTTTCCTGAAGGCCATACGGCAGTTTCTCCACTATTGGGTTAATGCCGTGAGAGGTATCCAGATAGGCGAGCCCAGGCAAACAACCTTCTAACTTTGCTGACTCCAACTCCCTTAACAAGTCACCAAGCTCTCTCAGGTTGAGAGGGTCCCTGTTGCTGATCTTAGGAAATCTCTCAAGTTTGTCCAGCAGAGCTTTCTCAATTATTTCAGGAGACCCATAGTTCTCTTCAAGTCGCATCCACGCCATCCTAAGCCCTGCAGCGGGGTCATTGACATGAGCAGCTCTGATTCTCCTGACTTGCTCAGATGATTGAGGACCTAACCATCTAGTGAGAAGGTCGAGCTCTTCATTGCAGGTGAGTTTCAATCCTTCTATGATGTTCATGAAGGTAGACTTTGTTAAGGTTCAAAATATTGAGGGGGAATTCAAAAATAACCACAGATCCAGCCGGGTGCAAATTAGACGGCATTTTAATGAACACATGTGTGAGTCCGAACGCTGTGCAGATTTCAGCGTCGAACTAACTACCATCGTCAGAACAAAGACTTTATAGGGTTGGCAGTCTTCCTGTTACCAGGCAGACTTAAACAAAGCATACGTCACTCCAAAACCACAATGACTTTTAACATAGTTTAAACAGAACATCTTCTTGGTTGAAGCCAGGTGCTTCCTCTCAGCCCGCCTTAAGCTGTCGCTTATCTTCTGGGACATCTGGTGTACTTCCTGGAACCGACTACCACGTACGCACCCAAACTTTGCAGTTATAAACTCTTACCTAAATGAGTCTCTCTAATATGTGTGTGCGTGCGTGCGTGCGGGGCGCGTGCGTGCTGTGTACTACTGCGTGCGTGTCATGACCTCTCTCACTATATGTGTCTGTATGTGTGTCTCGCCCTTAATTGCTCTCACATCTCACCCGCTGCACTTCTGACCTTTCACCAGAACAGAGGCTCATCCTTACATATAATAACCTAACTGGAACTATATATGTAATCTACTGAATAAATGTTTTAATCAAAAGCCTCTACTAAAAGCTTAATACAGTTTCATATCCTACTCACAGTACTTGCATTCAGAGTCTGCTTTCAGTTTCACTTCTGCAAAAGCCTGCCTTGCAGACGTGTTTCCTGTCAGCCTGCAACTCCGTCTCTCACCCACTAAAGACTATGTGTAAGAATATAAAAACATTCAAAAGCCTTTAAAATTATAGATTCAACTCAACCATTTAAAGTGGTTCTCACTGGACTTGTAATAAAGACTAATATAATACCAATATATTTGAACATCTAAATGCATCTAAATGCAACATCACTATTAACATGAAATGGTAATGATGATTATAAAAATAGCAGCAAATAATAGCAGTAAAATATTCCTACTCCTCTCAACTTCCAGCCCCAATAATTCTCTGGACGATCATCAAACTTTGTCATCCCGGATGTCACAAGTTCCCAGCGAGCCATGTAGACAGCAAAGTCATTAATGTCGGTATGGTTCAGAGCAGAGGGCTGCGCTGCTTGCATTCTAAGAGAATGTGTGTGTGGTTGAGGTTCCTGCAGGGGGGTGACACTACATGGATAAATCCCAGGGTAATTCTGGGCAGGTGGATGCTTCACACCATTTTCTTCAGAGGTAGTATGGCACTTGACATGAGCTGGAGTGGAGCTCAGTCTGTCAATGGCTGCATGAATGGGATTCAGTTCGTTGTCTTGGAGTGGTGGAGCATGAGAGAAATTGCGTGGCCGACTGGAGGTGATGTGGGACTCACGGCCGGGCAACGACAGCTGACTAGAGTGCATTCTGGAGTGACACTCAACATAATCATTTGTTCTTTTTTCTGTGGAGTCAGGGGGAATTCCTATGATGTCCACTGCCCTGAGATCTTGTTTAGAGCCGAGTTCTGCTGCAGCTGATTCCAAAACCTCCGCCTCAGCTAAAGCCGCTGCAACTTCTTTCTCTTGCTTCAGTGTGGCCAGAGCAGCCTCCATGCATGCCTCTTCTACTCTCAACTGGGCTTTTTCCACCATGAGTTCAGTTTCTTTTTTGACAAAGGTGGAGCGAGCGCGCACTGCTTCAACTCTTGCGCGTGCTTTAGCAGCTGCTAGGCTCGCTGAAGACTTGCAGGAGCTGTTAGAAGAACTAGCAACAGATCTGGTCACATATGACTTCACAGATGTTCCTGGAGATCTAGTCTTCTGTTGATCTTCTGTATCTGGCTTATTGTCCATGATGACTATTTGGCATGTAAGGTACAAGTAAATGAGGCAGGAAGATTAATGAGCGTTAGCAGTCTCTGCTATCCAGACTTGCTGTATTATCCCTGGTGTGATGCTGTTTTTCACTATTCTGTCCCCTGCGTGCGTGGTTCTGGTACACGAAGTGACAGATAGCTAAACATATGTCGTAGGCACTGAAAGCGTTGAATGATGAGTCAGACGTGAAAGTAAAGTTGACTGCTGTTTACTTGTTTGTCTTCATCAATGTACATCTTACAGTGCTTTCCCAGAACTTGTGAAACTACAAAAATACAAAAAGAAATATGCTCAACGAAGAATTATGCATTTGCTTCACATGGCAAACAGATCTAGGCATTTATATATAAATCTCTCCAAATATGCATAAAATCAATAAAATACACAACACTCACTACTCATAAAGATGAAACACAATTCAAACTTACAAACAATGCTTCTCAATGGCATAACACAGGTGGATGCTGAAGGATTAAACAGGGAGACTTCTGGTATGCCTCATTATGCAAATCCCAATACTAAAATGGCTTCCTGCATTACCCCACTCATGTGACTCTAAATATCCAATAGGAAACTCTTCCTGTATCACCCCACTCATGTGACCCTAAACATCCAATAGGAAGGAATACAAGCCAAACCACATAAAAATTCACTTGACCGCAGTCTCCAAGCTAACCACTAGGAGATGCTAAAATTCTCAACGTGCACATAACATTACACAACAGATCACTGACAGAACCGTATCTTTTGCTGAATCATAAGCATGAATACCTTCCTGCTGCAGAGTACATATAAATAATATATTTATAAATGTGCGCTAGTGTGGCTTCCTAAAATAAAACTAGAAGTTCAATTTCATTAGTAGCATTTCTCTAATGTTTTATGTCTGCAGGTGGATAAGGCAGTGCTATCCGTCATGACTGATGAACAAATGGCAAAATACATAACTTCATATGGTGACCAAGTAGCTGTCCTGTCCTTCTGTCAACAAACTAAGTATAGCATGGATAAAGAGACTGTTCTGCAGAACCTAAGAGATAAAATTGGAGCACGGAAAATGAGATCAAAGACCAAAGGAGCGCTGTGTGGTACAGGGCCGTGCAGAGACGTTTAAAGGGGCGGGTGCTCAAAGTTAAAAAGGGGCACATTGAACCAGGTTGAATAACAACAACACACATTCATCAAGAATCTAATATGGGATCGCATCATACTATATCACTGTTGTGAGGCAAAGCAAACGTAGCCTGTTTTACCTGATGGGTACAATGTTGCTGTTGAGGGGTTTCTGCTGCTCCTGCTGCTGATAGTGCTGGAGGGCAGGGCTGTGTTGATCTGAGATAGTAGACAGTAAAAAGTCCACAGGAGAGATGGTAGCTGATTAAACAAGTGTCATGAGATAATAACAAAATGCAAAGATTGGTGAGAGCGCTTGGAACCATAAGGCAACAAAAAATTGTGAGAAATGAACTAGGCTCTGCCTCTGAATCACTCTTTGCTTCTCTTCCTCCTTACATCCCCTCATCTCATCTATCACTCTCCACTTGCTGTCCATCTGAGAATAAGGCACAACTTGCTATTGCAATAAACTATTATTTAATTATCCACACCTAACAACTCCTGCACTTAATCTATGATAAAATGATGACAGAAAAATGTTATAGAAGCAAAACATTCCAGTTGTGCTTATTATTATTTTTATACTGGAATACCTCTCCAACAACTGGTACGTGTTAATGTTACCTGTGCTCTCTGTAATCCAGCTGCTGAGGGATCCACTGCCTTTAGTAGCCTCACACAGCTCCTACTGTTTCCTCCTCATGTCCTTACCAGCCATGTCTGGACAATGTTATATCATGAGTAATAATTTAAAAAATCCATATACATAAAACACACACATGCACGCACACACAGTGACATTTTAGACCTTCTTCAGAATACTGTATATACTATGGCCACAAGTTTGCATCATGGTGCTGATCCAGAATCCTTCCCTTATTATTTATTACTAGAGCTACAATAATAAAGCAATGAGGGGGAAAAGGTAATAAATATGAAATAATTCAATCAATATAATTATAATCATCAAAATAATTTACGATGATTCCATTTGTTTCACTATCCACTCTGTGCAGGGAGAAAGCTTATTACATTTTTAAACTGTAGAGATACAATAATGTTACTGCTGTAAAATCAGCATTTTGTCTTATTTAAAATATAATATATAAATATATATATATATATATATAAAATTAAAATATTTATATAAATATATAAAATATAATCTGTTTCTTAATGTATGATCTTTAAAATACAGGATGTTTTTTAAATATTATAATTATAATAATCCATAATTATGTGGACATGCATATTAGATCGTTTTTAGTGAAATATAAGGCCTCCAGAAAGGCAGGAAAAGCCCTGTCACTTACTTTGAAACTAAATATGTTCCCTAAAACGGAGGACAGAGCTACAGACCCATGACAGCCTTACCCAGTGAGCCAGCAGCTATGACCAGCACTACTTGTGTGGCAGTTAATAAAAGGACAGGTAACGTTTGCCGCGCTGTTGCACACACAGCACGCTCATTTGTTTCAGTTCGTCAGTTGCCACAAGACAACTTACCATCGTGTACGTAATAAGCTAATACTCCTGTGTGCTATATACTACACTGTGCGCTGTACACCTACTTACTGGTTTTGTCGCATCAGTCTGTGTTTCTGAGTTAATTTGAGTTTCTCCTACAGGTCCGCAAAAAATGCACGTGCTCTTTGTGAGCTCGTTCCCGGCTCGTAACCAGTGCGTTCTGCCGTCAAGGGCGATCATTGGTTAATGGTGATCATGTGACTGATGCAAGCCAGATCCTTGTATTTAGCAAAAACCGTGATTAATAGTTAAATATTATTTTTGAGGGGCACAGACAGGACTCCGCAAGCACACACACATTTAAAAAACAAAAAATTTAAAAAAAAAAAAGCTTCAACAAAAGGGCACTTTGGGCACCCATCAGGAAAGGGGCGGGTGCTCAAGCCCCTCCCGCCCCCCCCCTCTGCACGTGCCTGTTGGTTGTATTAAGTTTGATATTAATTAGATCAGTGCCTTTTTAGTCATTAATTTAGTCATTAAAGACCCCACCATCAGGCTGGGGTCTTTCTGTGTGGAGTTTGCATGTTCTCCCCGTGTTTGTGTAACCGGTTTCTGCTTCATCCCGCTGCAACAGTTCGGCCCAAACTGACTCCTCGACTCTGCGTTGTGTTGTGTTTTTAAGAAGACAAGGAGTCTCTGATCGATCGTTGCCACTTTATTTCCTGAATGGAAACAACGGTGTTTTATCAGTGCAGAGGCTCGCCACACACCACTCCGCACAGCACACTCTCGTATGGCTACGGCAGACTGGCAGCGATTACTGCAGCAATATTACAATTTATAATGTACAATAAAATAACAACAACAACAAATGATGTACCTGAATCGAAACAACGGTGTTTTATCAGTGCACAGGCTCGCCACACACCACTCCGCACAGCACACTACGGCAGAACATCCCATTAGCATTCCGCTTTAGCATACAGTTTTACACAATAATAAACAAATGAAAAGTACATAAAACTGGTGTTGGACATGTGTCCACTGAGCACTTATTACACTCGGTGCCCATCAGCTAATCAAACATGTTTTATGTGTCTGTACTACTTAGCTATATCGTGTGCGGAACAATACAACTCACCTCTCGTATGGCTACGGCAGACTGGCAGCGATTACTGCAGCCAGCCTCACCTAACCAGCCACACCGAGAGGGGGGGCGCTGTTTCCCCATTACACTGACATTTGTGGTAAGTGGAATAATACCACGTAAACACTGTTACATTTGCGTGGGTTCCCTCCGGGTACTCCAGCTTCCTCCCACCGTCCAAAGACATGCAGTTTGTGGGGATAGGTTAATTGATTAATCCAAATTGCCCATAGGTGTAAATGTGAGTGCAAATGGTTGTCTGTCCCTGTGTGTTAGCCCTGTGACAGACTGGCGACTTGTCCAGGGTGTACCCCGCCTCTCGCCTTATGAAAGCTGGGATAGGCTCCAGCGCCGCGACCTGAAAAAGGATAAGTGGAAGCGAATGGATGGATGGATGTTAACTGTTTAATTTAATCATTGTCTCTACTGGTTTTTATTAATGTTTCTAGCAAATTATGACAAAAAGTCAAAGAATGTAAGTTTTATGCCAGTTAGCCCTATTATGTTTATTACCTCATTTGTTGGACCTTAATTTTTTTAGACGACATTCTGGCTGCAACAGCTGCCAATAATTTCGTGTAAATATGAACTTTTGAATAAAAAGGCATGTTTTGTATTATACAGCTCTTCTGTGCTTTGTCAATAGGAGACAGTGAACAAGCTTATTAAAAATGTATTTTAACTGGTTTACTTTATATTAGTTTTTTATTTCAATGTAATAATTGTACAAAAACCAAAGTTCACTGTGAATTTTACATTTATCAACAAGTATACCATTATGTATTCTGCATTATCACTATATTTTCCACGGTGAAATTCTGGCAACCACAGCTGCCTGTATTTTACCGTAATATTCAGCTTTTTAATATTTATTTTATACAGTTTTACTGTATTTTACAATGCAAAACTGTAATCAGGTTAATGGAGTGTTTGTTGCGTTTACATGAGTTACCATGAACAGGTTTATAATTCTTTATTGTGAATTTTACATTTATCAACAAAGTATACCGTTATATATTCTACATTATCACTATATTTTCCACGGTGAAATTCTGGCAGCCACAGCTGCCAGTAATTTACCGTAATATTCAACTTTTTAGGTATAGATACTGTATTATTTTATACAGTTTCACTATATTTAACAAAGACTGTTAACGGAATGTCTGTTGTTTTCACATGAATTTATGTTTAAATTCAGTCATTTAATGTAAAAAAATAATTATTATTTACTGCGAAATTTAAGGTTACCAAAATAGGATACCGTTTTGTGTTCTTCATTTACAATTTATTTTTCATGGTGAAATTCTGGCAACCACATGCTGCCAGTAATTCACCGTAAATTCTACAATATTTTTTTTACAGTGTAGTATAGAGTTAGTATTTGTTGGGTTTATCTAGGCACAAACCCCGCTGGAACAAGAGACCACTAACTGCACGACAAACAAGGCAAGAAGGCGCTCTCCGTGTTGGTGGCTCGCAAGGGAAGTCACCCAAAGTTGAGGAAAAGATTCCTTCACCTGAACTCAGCTCACTTCGACTCATTCCTTTGCTACAGCCCTTTTTATTGTCAGCAAGCAATCATTCATGAATATGCAATTACAAATACATGTGACATTCTTAAGCAGGCATATCTGAACAACATCAGTGTCTATATTCTGTGTGTGTGGGGTGTGTGTGTAGGTGCATGTGTGTGTGTGTTTCCAGCTATACCATACATAGACATATGACCTTTCAATGAACTTAAACTGTGTGTGTGTGTGTGAGGTATGCAGAAAAGCAGAAGTAAGCGTCTCGCTAAATGATAAGAACAGGAACTTACAATTGGTCATGACTCAGACAAACATTTAAAGGTGTGAAGTCTTGCACTTTTAAGAAACAGAACAGTCTAGTTCCTAAAGCTATAATGGAAATTATAACGTCAAAGCTGCTTCCTCTCATCTCATGGTACACAAGTGCACACAGACTCTTATCAGACCTAATAAGGATATGATTTTTATCAGCATATAGATGATTATATATTTCTAAGCATAAATGATTGTATGTTCCTAAGCACAAATGACAATATAAAAAATATCAATTCCAACAGTATTATTTAACACTTGCCAACAATTGGTAATTAAACAGTTTGCAAATGGAGTACTAACTGTATTAGAAATAAAGTTCTTGACCACTGTTCATGATCACTGTCAAAAGTTATTTATTAGTCTTATTCAATTACTGTTGCTGTAGTGGTATTAGTATTGTAGTAGTAGTATATACCACATTACTAAAAACTATTTTGTGAAGTAAGTTATAAGTGAGATAAGTTCCACCAAGTATTTCATGCCATGCGTCTATGTTGCCATGGTAATGGCACAGACAGATAACAATATGAAATGTCAAAACATATGTACACTTAACGAGTTATGTTTAATGAACTTGAAGATAATTGCAAGAGTTAACATTAAATGCTTACAAATACTACTTCTGTTTTTCACCAAGTTTGTCGCCTTCTCAACCCCAGTGTTTTATGCTATCTTGTTCTTTCTCTTATTGAATTTTATAAGTACCTTGTCTTGTTGCATGTGCATGGTGTCCTCTTGTGGGACCTCTCTTGACCGCAGGAAATGTTCTAAATCCTCCTCCATGTCTACTCCGTGGGCCCTTCTGACTCCGGAATGGACAGAAACAGAACCGCTATCAAAATGTAGCGGGATCTCACAAAAGTAACTCGGGATCTCGCAAAAGTACAGTTCATTTTTTTTCTCCAATGTCCCTCCGTACAAAGACAATAGGTTATCTGGATCAGAAGTTTTTGGGCTTCCTGAATAAATCCTCCCGCTCTCCACTTGCTACTACTACTTCCTTCATTCATCTGAACATTCAACCACTGAGGTACATTTCCCTAATTTTAATTAGTAGGCCTTCTCTCCATGCAATAAGTCTTTTTTTTGACCAGAAAAAAAAGACTTCCACTAAAGTTTCTTTGCTCTTGCCTTTCTTATTTCATGTTCATCATACTTCTCACTGTCCTTAAACCACTTTGATATTTAGACATATCCTTTATTTGTAATAGTGTGTTAAGCTTTCATTTATCATTCACTACATTATTTTACAGATGTTGGACAGTAATGCTGGTCTGTAATCCTGGTTCTGTATCATCCTTCTTTGGTTTATGTATCGTTACAATGAGTACTTCATTCTAGCTTTGTACCAGTTTTCCACCCTCCCAAACTCCGTTATAGAACTAATAAAATGTCTATAGGTGACTAAGATGGTTTACCATTATATAGAAACGGATCTTTTCTTGGCGCTGAGAGTTTGGATTTCCTAAGTGATCGGTTCAACTCTGTCTTTGTAAACATTATATTCAATAAATCACTTGCGTCGTCTACTTGCTGGAAAATCCAGTTTTCTAACATGAAACAACTAAGAAGGAGACATCTATGGATACACACACATAAGGCAATTGGGAAAACACCACGACAAGACAGCTGAAACTAATCACAAAAGATGAGACAAGGGAAGCAAAACTACATACAGTGCACACAAGAGGAGAATATCACAATACTATAGAAAATAACCAAACACAGGAACATCTAAAACAGAAACACTGACTTGGTTGCTTTTGTATTGGCGCCCACTGCAATCACTGGAATGCCCTTCATCTTAAGCTTTCCAGGTCATTCAACAACATCAACAAAGATATTCAACAAAGACTTTAAGTTGCAGGTTTGCTGAATGGCAGAGAAACAGGACCCAGTCTGCAGGACTTCCTGAACAGCTACCATGAGTTTATTTACAGTGAAAAAACAGTCCCAGCTCCCGGTGCAGTGATTCCTCCCAAACACACTCTCCACAGTTCCTTCCAAAATATTTTTAAAAAACCTTAGTGCTCCCTCCAAAACTCTACATTAAGGAACTCAAACTCCAGGTCTCAACGGCCAGTGTCCTGCAGGTTTTAGATGTGTCCTTGATCCAACACAGCTGATTTCAATGGCTAAATTACCTCCTCAACATGTCTTGAAGCTCTCCAGAGGCCTGGTAATGAACTAACCATTTGATTCAGCTGTGTTGACCTAGGGTGATATCTAAAACCTGCAGGACACTAGTCCTCGAGGCTTGGAGTTCGAGACCCGTGCTCTACATGGTTTTCCGGAACACAAAGAGAACAGAGGTTTAGTTTCCTTCACTAAGAGAAACACTACTTCACATGAGCCAGGGTTACACTGACTATTGCCACACAACAACTCTGCGAAGGTCGGTCCTAAGCCAGACTGCAAAAGGAGGAAGGTGGTCGCCCTGCCAAAGTGACCAGAACCGGGAGACCAAAGAAAAGAGGCATGAAACAAATGGGCAGTTCTGAATTAAATTCTTCTTTTAATGCTACCGCATATGGGGCAGCCGATGTGCCAGTATTGGGGAACCAGGAGGCTGGTGAGAAGTGGGCTACTGGCCGAAGAAACCAAAAGGTCATCACACCAAAAGTGGAAGTACAAATCGCCGTGTGGAACGTTCAAACTGGTCACCACGTTGCCTAAAAAGAAATCATTGCCAAAGAACTACTGAGCTGCAAAATCGACATCGTAGCTTTATCCAAACTATGACTGACGGGATTGGGGAAGCCGGTTGTCGAACCATCGCTCACCGATGACCAGAAGGCACTCTACTACTCGGGTGGAGAAAAACGAAAAGCAGGAGTCGGTTTCAATGTTGCCCATCGCTCAGTCAAGAGTGTCGTCGCATTCCAGCCGATCTCCAATCGCCTTGCGGTGTTCACCATCAACAGCACCATCAAAACCTACCTTGTTACAATCTACGTACCAACGCACCAACAGCAGCGTATGGGCTTAGGAGTCGATCCGTGCCTAACGCCAGCTAGTGATCAAGAGAGCAAGAGAGATTGTCACACAACAATCCAGCATCAACTGAGGCTCAGCCACTGTGCTAAATAGTGCCCCTTGATGGGATCATCAGCGGTAGGTGTGCGACTATCAGCAGGTGTGTGTTGCTCAAGGGCGGGAATAGGGGTGGGCTTCAATAATCGATTTTCTGATTAAAATCGATTTTAGCTTTAATAAACCAATAACGATTCATTAAAATCCTGGATTTATTTTTAAATATAAATGTATTTTTCCAGAACGCCAGAATCTCAGGTTAAACCTCACAAAACTATTTCAAAAACCACCAAACAGCTAAAACATTAAATGAGAGCAGGTAAACGGATTCCCCAAAAAGATGTAAATACAAAGCGCAACCCCGACGCATCAGAATCACTGAGATGTCAGCTTTCAGCCCCAACGGCGTGTCCCCATACGTGCCGTCGGGGCTGAAAGCTGACATCTCCCGAGATACTTAAACTCTTCCACGTGGGGCAAGAACTCGTCCCTGACCTGGAGTGGGCACTCCACCCTTTTCTGGCTGAGGACCATGGCCTCAGATTTGGAGGTGCTGATTCTCATTCCTGCCCCTTCACACTCAGCTGCGAAGCGTTCCAAAGCGAGCTGGAGGCCATCACCTGATGAAGTCAACAGAACCACATCATCCACGAAAAGCAGAGATGAGATTCTGAGACCACCCAAGTGAAAGACTTCCGCCACTTGGTTACGCTGTCCTGGCGGGGCAGTGCTGGTGGAGCCCATCACCCACCAAGAACAAGTCTGGCTTATTGCCGCTATGTGGCCCAAGCTCTTGCATCAGTTGTATTGAATGGCCCATAGCAATGGGCCAGACATCCATACTCCTGTAAACTCCCCCACAGGACACCTCGAGGGACATGGTCAAATGCCTTCTTAAAGTCCACAAAACACATGTAGACTGGTTGGGCAAACTCCCATACACCCTCAAATATCCTTGAGAAGATAAAGACCTGATCCAGTGTTCCACAACCAGGACGAAAACCGCATTGTTCCTCCTGTATTCGAGGTTCGACTAACGGACGGACTCTCCTTTCAAAGACCCTGGCATAGAGCCTGCCAGAGAGGCTGAGGACCATGATTCCCCTATAGTTGGAACACACCCTCCGGTCCCCTTTTGTAAAGATGGCAACCACCACCCCGGTCTGCCCATTCAGGGGTACTGCCCCTGAGCTCCACCAACATTGTAGAGGCATGTCAACCAAGACAGCCCTACAAAATCCAGAGCCTTCAGGAACTCGGGACGGACCTCATCCACCCCAGGGGCTCTGTCACCAAGGAGTTGTTCAACTGCCTCAGTGATCTCACCCCCGGAAATTGGCGGGTCATCCCTTTCGTCCCCAGACTCTGCTTCCTCACACGGAAGACGTGCCAGTGAGATTAAGGAGGTCCTCGAATAATTCCTTCCACTGCCCGACAATTTTCTCAGTCGAAGTCTGCAGTGCTCCACCTGCACTATACACAGTGCAGCTAGATCACCGCTTTCCCCTCCTGAGTCGTCTGACGGTTTGCCAGAATCTCACTGAGGCAGTATAAAAGTTTTTTCCCATGGCCTCTCCGAACTCCTCACCCACACCCGAGTTTTTGCTTCAGCCACTGCCCGAGCTGTGTTCCACTTGGCCTGTCAGTACCTATCAGCTGTCTCACAAGCTAACCAAGTCCGATAGGACTCCTTCTTCATCTTGGTGGCTCCCCTCACCTCTGGTGTCCACCATTTGGTTCAGGGGTTACCACCACGACAGGCACCAATCAATCACCTTGCCGCCGCAGCTCAGTGCAACGGCTTCAGCAATGGAGATGCTGAACATGGTCCATTCGGACTCAATGTCCTCAGTCTCCCTCGGAATGCTGTTGAAGCTCTGCCGAATGTGTTCGTTGAAGATCCCGTGGACTGGGGTGTCTGGTAGGCATTCCCTAGTATCACTCTCAGTATACCAGGTGCCAGGTCTGTCCAGCGTCCTCCCCCTCCACCTGATCCAACTCACCACCAGGTGGTGATCAGTTGACAGGTCCTTTCTTTACCCTAATGTCCAGAACATATGGCCTTAGGTCTGGTGATACGATTACAAAATTGATCATCAACCAGCGTCCTGATGCCACGTGCACTTATGGCACAAACCCCCTTCACACAAAATGTCTCAGGCTGTAACCTCCGGCTTGGGTGTGTTAAAATGTTCAGGTGACCACATCAAGTGTTCCCACTGTATTTCATTGCTGTGTCCTAAGAAAGGTGCATCCAATAGTGATGTGTCGGTCGCGAACAAAACGGCTCTTAGAGCCGGCTCCTTATTGGGAGCCGTGTTTTTTTTTCTTCTTTCTCTCACCCTCTCTCTCGCACTTTTTTCCGCTTCACTCCGCACGTGAGCCTTGTGCTTGCGCTGAGCAGAGGGGGGTACGCTTGCAGTAGCACTGGAACAGAGCGAGAGGGAAAGAGAGAAAGCGAGCCAGGGGCAACAACAAGAGACAACATCATCACATTAGAAAGGTATAGTAATCATCCACAACTATTTTCAGTTGCAGATGATAAAGGATTCAGAAAGTTTATTCATGCAGTGAATCCTATGTATGCAATTCCAAGCAGGAAAACACTCTCCCAAAAAACCATCCCCGGCCTAGAGAATGTACATCTTCTTTTTTTTTTGCATATTTTAATTTATATTGTATTGTGTTGTGGTTTGCAGTGTTTTGTGTTTTTTCACTTTAAATTTGTTTAAAATGAAAAAGCTGAAAATTTAAATAGTTAAAAGTTGCTTTGTCTCTAGGGGCCACCGTATATATTTATGTATAAACATATATAAATAAAATCTTTTTTCATTAAGTAATTTCTTTTGTGCATAATTTTATATTGTTGTTGATAATAAATTAATTAAAGCAACAAAACAACCAGCCAAAAGAGCCGGCTCTTTGTAGTGAGCTTGGCCGAAAGAGCCAGTTTTCTAAAAAGAGCCGGAATTCCCATCACTAGCATCCAACAAAATGTATAAATGTACATGTTCCCATGCTACAATCAATAAAGAATGTTTATTCTCAAATAATTTCAAATGCTCTCAGCCTTCAGGCAAAATGAGCCAGGTCAGGCAGGTGATGCATTTCTCTGCAGGCACACTGGGGGGCGACAATGCCCCACTGGCAGTGCTGCAGGTCAGCCTCCGGGCTGCTCGCGTCCCTCAGTGGCACGCTTGCATCCCCTCTCCGTGGATGTTGCGAACTGTTGCTATGGGTTACCAGTTGCAGTTTCGGGTTAAGCCGCCTTGTTTCCGCAAAGTTGTAAACACTACTGTTTGCAACGAAGCAGCAGTGATGCTGAGGGAGGAAATAAATGTGCTATTGCAGAAAAGAGCAATACGAGTGGCCCCGCTTCGGAGACAGAAACAGGTTGGTACAGCTGTTATTTTGTTGCTCCGAAAAAGGGAGAGGGCTTCGTCCCATCCTCGACCTGTTAGTCTTGAACAAATATTTACGAAAGTACAAGTTCAAGGTGCTTCAAGAGCTTTTGAATGCAGCTCAGTTTCGCTCAGTTTCAGCTGGGACGCAGACTGCGTTTCCAAAAGATATCACGATATTTGTTGGGCATGAGTGCCACATGGACTGTTAAAGATGAGAGCGTAAAGATGAGTCTCAGCAAATCTGAAAGTCTCTGTGTGGCCAATAGCAGACAACATTAGGCCCATATCGTGGCCTAAACCAATCATGATGGTGCTGCTTAGAGTAGCTGAATGCGCCGCTGAAGCGCTGTAGCACCGACTCGGTGCTGCTGCTATTCGATCGATTTGTGTGTCACGCACGTGTCTCTGCACAGAGGCGCAGAAAGGGGAAATGACGTAGGGAATTCCCACAATAATCCAACAGCGCATGGCAATACCTGCACATCCCACCAATGGGTCAATATCCCCCCAAAAAAAAAATCCTAGGTCCATCATTTGGTTCGGGGGTTGATCGCACTGCTGATCACACCGGTGCGACCAGCCGCTCGAGTAAAAAAAAAAAAAAATCTCTGCAAATCTAAAAGTCTCTGTGTGGTCAACACCAGACACACATTATGCCCATATCGTGGTCTAAACCAATCAGAGATAGTCAAGGGCGGAACCTCTCAGATGCCCATGTCCAAGGTAAGATGTTCAGATATTGAGATGTCCAGTTCAAAGCCTTTGAAGCACTTTTAATTTTGACTTTCTTTTTATTTAAGATATATCTTGAGATATTTTAATTTTGTTTAAATTTCAGCTCAGTGAAGCACAAGAACTTAACCAACCTTTATTTGTCATATACACAATTATACAGAGTACAACATGTAGTGAAACTCTTGTGTCCGAGCTGCAGACATAGCCACGCCATTCCAGGGCTTTGTTTTTAGCATAAGGGGTCTAGCCAGGACCCTTACTGGATACCGGGTGGGAATCGAACTTGTGACTCCCGCTCCAAAGGTGTGTAGTCTTACCACTACACTATCCAGCTGCTTTTTCAGTACTGTATTTTTCGGACTATAAGGCACAATTAAAATGCTTTAATTTCTTCAAAAGTGCCCCTTATGTATGAATTCTGGTTGTGCTTACTGACCGTGAAATGATTTCATGTTGCACACGATGCTCAAAAATCTGTCAAAATGTTTTAGTACAACTTTGGTAAGCTACGAAGCCATACCAGTTGATAGATTGTTGGAGCATTACGGCTACTGTAGTCAGGAGCCTCGCAGAGTAATACGTACCGTGCTTCAACATAATATTACCGTACTGTGTGTGTATAAGGACTCCAAAATGGCACCTGTTAAGAGACATGCTTACGAAGCGGATTTCAAACTCTATCAGTCACGTAGTAGAACATGGGAATAGAGCAGGTGCGAGAGAATTCAACATTAATGAATCAATGGTACGCGCACCAGTGCAACCATAGCAAAAAGTTAGTGTAGAGCCCTGGTTTCAATGCTGGACTCTCTTACCGCCTGTGTGCGTCACATCACCTCTGGGGAGACTGGCGGCAACCGCATCTTGCATGCAAGCTCTCCATCCCTGGAGGGACCCCGGGGTGCTGCATCAGGGGTCTTGGATTGGGAGGGTGTTATTTCGTAAGGTGGTGTCCACAGATGCTTCCCTAGGGGGGTGGGGAGCGCTGTGTGAGGGGGCATCAGTAAGAGGGATCTGGACCACACCCCAGAGAGAAGGTCTCTGGCCAATGTCAGTATATCGTGTTGCATAATTCACCAGAACTCATACAAAGTGATATTCACATGCACTCTGGTGAAATGTCCCGATGAGGCTCATAACAATGCACTCAAACGGGACCTCCATTAACAGTAATGGTACTTTTGGAATGGCTGGCTGGTTAACCAGCTGACACTCTGGGCAGGATGCGCACCATTGGCACACATCTGCCCAGATGCTCAGCCAATAAAATCTGGGCATTATTTGCTCCAGAGTTTTGTCATATTCCATATGCTCTATGTTACAAAAAGCAGTTTCACCCCGGTTCGTATGTTCCTCAGGCCTCCAGAAAGTACACCAGGACTCAGTAGTCAATTAACAACACTTTTATTAATCCACACACATTGATTACACCTTCTAGAAGGGAGATGTACAGGACCCCGGACTTTCTCTGCAGATCTCAACTCTTTTGTCTGTTACACACAGTTTTGTATAAGTGACCCCCCTTTTGAACCCTCTACGAGGTGCCATAAAACTAAGCGCTATGTTTACATGTTTGTGTGTGTGCGAGCACGTGAGTGCCTGTGTGTGCGCGTACCCGTGTGTCTGTGTGAGTGCACGTGAGTAAGTGTGCATGTGGGTGTGTCGTAACAGTTAAAACACTGTGTCTGTGTACATGACTTCCTGGGGGTCATAAAAGTCCATCTCTCTTCCAGACCAAGTTATTCAGTACAAAAGTTGAGACCCCCACCCAGGTATCCCCTGGGGAATTTCCACTCAGCATTAACTCCTCTTTGTCTTACTTTCACAGTTCAACTTGGGGAGGGTCTCCTAAAATCTACTCCTAAGTTTATGACACAGTCAGGCCTTTATTACATCCAGGGCAGTGTCAGTGTCTCTACAACAATTCTACATCCTATCTAACACATTCCTAAACTCTAAAATAAGCTAAACATTCCTACATCTACCATGGGGTTATAACAAGCCGCCTGTAAAATAAGTTCCCGGCGACTTTTAGTCACCAACAACTGGGTGTGTTCCTCTTCTGTGAGAGTGTCACCACTCATTCAATAAAGCCTATCTTTAATCTATACAAAAAGCTGGTTGTTCAGTGCTGTGTCAGGGCGCACCATAAATTTTCATCACTTGGTCAAAGACTGAGCATAGAGGTTCATCAAGAGACTGCTCAAATGGGAAATCACCCATGGAGTGAATCCTTGGAGGCCTTGCCATCTCCTCCTCTCCAGAGTCAGTGTCGAATGACCTTGCATCACTGCTGAGTGCAGCGGAGACACTACATGTACATGTACTACAAGGTCATGGACGCATCCCCACACACTAACCCAAAAGGTTATTAAACCCTGGCCAATCTGCCAACCTAACCTCCACCCACTCTGCCTCCAACGATGCCCCTGACTGAACCAGGGTTTGGTGGACCAGGGACTGTGTACAGCTCAAGTCCCCCATGGCGTGGCATATACCCCTATGACATCTTACCGGAAAACTATATGTATCTTCCTGGACGGGGGAAGCCCCAGCAACTTGGAACACCTGACCCACCTCAATTAGCGGACACTCTCAGAGGAGGTGTCCCGGTCGCCGGCTCCTCCAACACTCCTGCCCTGATGTCCATGCGATCCCTGGTCATCCTGTGCAGGACCACCGCAGGGCAAGGAGAAAGAGACGATGGCAAAGAAGACGCACCAGGCAGAGTGTCCAGGTTTTCTGAATCTTGCATCTGCTGGTTGGCCTGGTCCTGCAGCACCTCTAGGTGCTTGAGCTGCGTCACCACCTGCTCCAGGTGCATGGCTGCCAGCTCCGCCACCATCTGAGCCAGGCTGTGTACTGGCTGCACGAGCTGTGTATCAGATATCTTGCGGTTTATCATTTAACACCACTGTGGACAGCAAGGACCCGGGTGTCATGTGCTTGCAGCAGTTTTGGAGCCATTGCCACCTGCACACTCCTCTCTCCTTCAGGTCTGGCATCACTGAAATAAGGAGAGCACAATTAATGAAGTCCGTTCAACTGCCCTGCCAGCCTCCCCGGCGCTGCCCCTCAAGCCCACTGCACTACTCCTCCTCTGCAGCGGAGCCGCAGACTGCACCTTTGACACAATGGACAATTGAATTACTTGGATTACTGGGCAACAGTTGTTAGATATGTCATAAAAATGTACCAAAAAGGCCCAAATACAGTGTTTTGGCTTCAAAATAACCTGGATCTAATGAAATATTTAACAATTATTTGATCTTTTTTTATAATTAAAATTGGCCTAAAGGCAACATATAATCTTACATTTAGTTAAAAAGCCTCCCGTACAATATACTGAAGACTTTAATCATAATTGGCAACAGAGTGCCACCTGCCATAACTAAGTTGGCTAAAGAACTGGGATTTGGCATTGCAGAGCTTATGGATCAAGTGAAGGTTAGCGTTTTTCGGCCAATTATGTTTTCACCTGTTCACTCATCTGCCCAGCCGTCGTGTCTCCGCTGGAGGGTCCGAGGGACCGCTCCGGCCCTTGTCTTATGTCTCCGTTGGAGGGTCTGAGGGACCGCTCCGACCTTCGTCTCATGTCTCTGCTGGAAGGTCCGTGGGGCCCGTCCAGCCTTCGTCTGCCTCCGCTGGAGGGTCCGTGGGGCCCATCCAGCCTTCGTCTGCCTCCGCTGCAGCGCCACCACCTGCGACTCCCACGCCGTCGCCTGCAGCGCCACCGCCTGCTCCTCCATCCGCGGCTCCCACGCCGTCGCCTGCAGCGCCACCATCTGTTTCTGCAGTGCCATCCTTATCTGGTCCAGCCTCCGAGTCTTCATTGCCTGCAGTGACGTCCTCGCCTGGTCCGGCCTCCGAGACTTCGTCCTCGCCTGGTCCGGTTTCAGCTACAGCTTCCGCTACGGCGTCAGCTTCACCTGGTCCTGCCTTACCCGGTCTTGCTTCGTCTGCACCTGCGGTCTCCATGCCGGCTGGTTCTGCTCATCCTGTCCGGCCTGCTCGTCCTGCCCGGCCTGCTCGTCCTGCCCGTCCTGTCCGGCCTGTCCGTCTGGTCCATCCTGCACGTCCTGTCCGTCCACTTTCCAGACCGATGACTGGACGTCATTGCCGTCATGGACGGCCCCCTGAACTACGTCACCGCCGGTGCCTCCCGCCCGGCCGGCCTCCTGACCTGCTCCGTCGCCGCCGGTGCCTCCCGCCTGCCCGGCCCCCTGAACTGTTTTCTGGGCTCTTGGGCCATCAGCCTCCGGGCCGCCCCCCTGAACTGCCCGGGTTTGGACTATTGTGCCGTCAGCCTCCGGGCCAGCCCCCTGAACTTTGTGTGAACTGTTTTTCCTGGCCGCCTGCGCCTGTCGTGAGCCTGTTTTTGTTCTGTTGCTTTCCGGGCTCCAGTGTTTGCACCTTTTTTTGCTTCTGGGCTCCAGTGTTTTCTGTTTTTGGTCTCTGGGTTGTGTTTGTAAGCTTGTAATACAGAGTTTACTGAGAGTAAGAAGGGCAAAAGCACTGTGTGGTAAAGAAGGCAGCAGATGGCTGGGAACCAAAAACTGTTGAAGAAATTGTTTTGCTTATTCACTGTATTTGGTTCATAAATGTACATTTCAATGTGACTCAGCAACCTCACCTTCTAACAACTCTCATGTTGTGCTAGCAGGACTAGACTGTGGTCAGCTCTGCCGAGGAGTGGGGCAGTGATAGAGAGGCAATGCAGTACAGTAAAAACAAGAGGCTTTCAAAAATTACTAACATTTCTCAGGTTCAGCATTTAGTTAAGTAAGTAAAGTAAGTAAGTAAAATTTTATTTATATAGCACCTTTCAAGATAAAAATCACAAAGTGCTTTACAGAGGCAGAAAACAGACATTAAAATCCAAAACAAAACAAAATTAACCAAAAGCGAGTTTAAACAGAAAGGTTTTTAACTGCTTTTTAAAAGACATGACTGAGTCCACAGATCTCAAACTCAAAGGGAGCGAGTTCCAGAGTCTGGGAGCCACTGATACAAACGCTCTGTCACCTTTTGTTTTTAACCTTGTATGCGGGACAACCAGCAACCCCTGGTCACAAGACCTCAGGGACCTGCTGGGGTGATAAGAAAGAAGAAGATCACTTAAGTATGTTGGAGCTACACTGTGCAGGGCCCTATAAGTCATGATTAGGATCTTAAATTGGACCCTGAACTTGACAGGGAGCCAATGCAGCTGAATCAGGAGGGAAGTGGCATGGGAGTGTTTGTGATGCTTTGTCAGAAGCCTAGCAGCAGCGTTCTGAAAAACCTGCAGCCGTTCCAGGAGGCATTACTTAAGCAAGTAAACAAGGAATTACAATAGTCTAAGCGGGATGAAACAAAAGCATGAATAATCATTTCCAATTCGGAACGTGACACAATAGGACTCAGCTTAGCGATATTTCTTAAATGGTAAAAACAAGAGCGAACCAAAGATTTAACATGTGTG
Source organism: Oreochromis aureus (assembly GCF_013358895.1). Classification (NCBI taxonomy): domain Eukaryota; kingdom Metazoa; phylum Chordata; class Actinopteri; order Cichliformes; family Cichlidae; genus Oreochromis; species Oreochromis aureus. The sequence goes on from NC_052957.1 coordinate 24,944,701, forward strand.
TCCAGCGTCAGAGCTGTATCAAATGTAACACCAAGGTTCCTAATGGATGATTTAATATAAGAAGCAAGAGGGCCTAGATTTTTAACCACATGGGGAACAAATTTCTCAGGAGCAAAGACAATGATTTCCGTTTTGTCAGCATTTAGTTGAAGGTAGTTACCAGCCAGCCAATCTCTAACGGAATCTAAGCAGGACTGCAAGATTTGGAGATTAGAAAAATCAGGTGGCCTAAAAGAGATATATAGCTGAATATCATCTGCATAACAATGATATGAAATATCAGAGAAAGAGCTAAGAAGTTGCAGAAGAGGGAGTAAATACAACAAAAACAATAACGGTCCCAAGACAGAGCCCTGAGGCACCCCATAGGCAAGAGAGCTGACAGCGGATTTGAACTTAGAGGTAGCCACAGAGAAAGATCGATTAGACAAATAGGATTTAAACCATTCCAATGCGGTACCCGATACACCCACCCAGTGGTTTAATCTATCTAACAAAATAAGATGATCAACGGTGTCAAAAGCAGAGGTCAGATCCAGCAACATCAAAACAGTGCACTCTCCAGCATCATAATTCATCAAAATATCATTAGACACTCTAAGAAGTGCAGTTTCGGTAGAGTGAGCCTTACGAAAGCCAGATTGAAATTTATCAAGAACGTTGTGTTCATCTAGAAAATTCGTGAGTTGCTTGGCCACAACCTTTTCTAAAATCTTGGCAATAAAAGGCAGTTTTGAGATGGGTCTGTAACTGGAAAGCAAAGAAGGATCAAGTTTAGGTTTTTTTAAAAGTGGGTGAATGACAGCACTTTTACAGTAAACAGGGACTTGACCAGAGAGTAGAGATGCATTAAGAATTTTAAGAACACTAGGACCAATAGACTCAGAAACATTTTTAAGTAAAGACCCAGATAAAATATCAAGGGGCAAGAGGATGATCTCATTGAAGAGACCAGCTTCAACAACTCAGGTAAAGACACTGGTGAAAATCTTTCAAATATGACAGGCTTAATTAAAATCGGAACAGGCAAATGGTACATGGAGGAGAGATGTTACTCCTTACATTGCTAACCTTTTCAACAAAGAAGGAAAGAAAATTTTCACAGTCTTCATTCGAAGAAATAGGGACAGCAGCAGAAGCCGGAGCAACAATATCCCTAATTGTGTCAAATAGAACCTTAGGGTTACCTCTGCTCCTAGAGACTAGGTTTGAAAAATAAGCAGCCCTTGCATCACGAATTGAAGAGTTAAAAGAAACTAAAAGGTCTTTTAAATTAAAGAGATGAACCTGTAAATGAGTCTTTCTCCACAAACGCTCAGCTTTACGACAAACACGCTTTAAGCAGCGAATGCTGTCGTTTATCCAGGGCGAGGGTTTTGTAACAGGTGCTAGTCTAGTTTTAATAGGACAAATATTATCGATAATAGAAAGACAGTAATTATTAAAAGATTCGTTAATAAATCAACATCATTAGAAGCAGGCAGAACCAAATTAAAAACTTCAGAAAATTTAGCAGCAGTAGAAGAATCTAAGACGCGCGAGCTAAGAGCACGACGCTCAGGAGGAGGAGGCAAATAAAAAGACAAATTAAATATAATACAATGATGGTCCGAGATAAAAATATCCTCAGAACTAATACAGTCCATGGTTAAGCCAATAGTAAAAACAAGGTCCAGAGTGTGCCCTTTGGTGTGGGTGGGGCCAGATACATGCTGTGTGAAATGAAAAGAGTCCATGATGCTGAGAAAACCTCTGGCAAAGAGGTCAGAGTCATCATCAATGTGCATGTTAAAATCGCCAATTATTAGCAATCTGGACAACTTCAAGATGGAAGATAAAAAGTCACTGAATTCCTTTAAAAATTGACTTTTAGGTCCAGGTGGACGATAAACTACAGCACAGTAACACGGATCTTTAATTCCAATTTTAACCAGCTGTAGTTCAAACGTTGACATTTTTTCAACCATCAATGAGCGACAGTGAAACCAATTTCGATACACCACAGCCAGTCCTCCGCCACGACCAGTTTATTGTCCTTGTAATATTTAACTGGTTAAATACTTTTTAAAAGCCACCTTTGCATTCTAATTTTAAACAGCATTGTAAAGTGCTATGTAAAATTAAGCCACTTCATAAGGTACTTTATTAGGTACACCTCTTCAGTTACTTCTTAATGCAAATATCTGTTTAGACAATCACGTGGCTCTTGGGTGCCATGTGATTGTGTGCACAAATTAAGATTTTCTGAGGAATAGCTATCAACTAAAAGAGTAGAAAGTTATTTTTTGGAGGACAGTGAACTAAATAGTGTGCTGGCAAACAAAACCAAATACACATATTTGGACTGTCACTGCTGATATGAGTTACTAATGGGGATTGTTAAAATCTCCCAGTTCTTTTAATCTTTGGGCTGAAGGAAGGACAATACTCGGTGTATATATGCTCAATCAACAATATTTTATTTCCATATAATTCAACACTTAAGAGCATAAGAACCATCATGATGGGGAGAGTTGCCTGCAGAGGGTCACAGCAAGTCTCAAAATGGTGACGGGTTACTCAGCCTTTTATAGCCTCTAGTAGCCCCCACCTAGTCGTAAAAGCCTAAACATTCACATGTTTTCTCTCTTACGGCGCCTAAGTTATGACCTCGGCTCCCTGTCTTTCTGCTCTCTGTAAGGGTGGGGGTATGGAATGTGGTCGTCTCTTCTTCTATTTTAGACACAAGGTCTTCTGCACCCAACATTCTCTTCATGATTCAGCAGTATGAAATGTCAAGAAACAGTGTAACACATTCAACAGTGTCGAATAATACAGGTCACTCAAATAGATCTAATGATTTTCACACTCTTTTAAGTCAGAAGTATAATGCAAACTAAAACTACATACTGATCACACACTCTATATTAAGGGGTATAATATGATCTACAGCAGTATCATAATTTCAACTACTTTGATTACAGATATAAGGTAACATATGATAACAGAATACTCTCACAATTCCCCCTTTTGATCTCTTAAAAAGAGATCACTTATAACATACACTCCAGCGTTACAAGATCCAGCTCTTCTTGGTCCTGAGGCCCTCTGTCCCCCCTTTAACGGGTCGACCATATGTGAAATGACCTCTGTGTTTGCACAGTTCAGATGCAAGAAAAATTAGATTTACAACCATAACAGCAGTTACAGATGACACTCCCATCACTCCCCAATTCTCCCACAGCTTTATTTTGGTGCTCCAGTTTCCCACCCCCATTTTGGTGCCACCTTATACCTTTCAAATGTACTCAGACTAGAACCTCTGTCTAAGGAGCTTTTAACCTTTATTTTATTGCTGCAGCTACCAGTATCTTCCAGTTGGGTGATTCTCAGCTTCTTTCTTCGACCTCTGGGGTTAGACCACCCTTTAGTCGTTGCACAGATCAGGGGATTATTCTGCCCCGATTTCAAACAAAGATCTGTGTATTCTGGGGTCACCGCCGTGTCCCCCTTTTGCCAAGAGCCTCTCGAACCTCGTTGGTCTGGTGTTCCTAGATTTTCGCCAACCCCTTCATGGTTATTGCTGTGTTTATGGGATCCATCTTCTCGAGGAGCCCAAACGCCATGACACTTGACCCCAGTTGCTGTCTCGGCAGTCCCTACATCTGTCTCTGCTGGAGGATCCTCGTATCTCCGTAACCTCGTCTGGTGTCTGTTCCTTTCTCTGTAAGAGACAGAAAACCAAAACACCTCTCTCCTAGCCTTGATAATCTAATGTTGTTATCCATTGCTCCTCTAGTGATTCAAAGTTGGTATAAAATATTATGTTCAGAACTCTGTGACCCAGGGACTCATTCTAATCATTATCTATGTGTGTAAGCGTGTTTGCATCCTCTGCACTCAAAGTCAATACCTACAATATATCAGTCCGGACAGTCACGCCGAACGAAGCTTATGCCCTTCAAAAGACTGAGTGTCAACTCATTATGAGCACATTTGCAATGTGTTTATGAAAGTGATTATAACCGCTTAGTTTAATCAAGAAATCAAAAACAAAAACAAATTAACCATTTTTTTCTAACACATTATAAGCTTAAGTTTTACCATACCTAAATTATTAAACACAAATAAAGTCATAAAATGTTCATAAAACCATTGTTTGATGTTAAAACTCAACTTCCACTCCCCTTTTTTGACACACTCCCATGTGTCAATTCATCGAGCTAGAAAATTAAAAGAGAAGGTTAGTGACATCATATCTCAGAACTCAAAATTAGCAACCAAAGGGTTAAATCTGCAGTTCCACACTCTCATGTGAAGCTACCGTCTCCTCTTCAGTCTCTCTTATCCTCCTGCTCCTGCAAAAACAAAACAAAACAAAGCGAAGCATCCACCCTTCTCTTGCCGGCTGGGTGAATTGTTTGTCAGCATTTACTAATCCTAAAGTTCGTGCAGTCATTGTCTCAGTATCAAGTCAGTCAAAACTTTTAGTCCGTCCATCACAGTCCAGTCACATGCATTCCTTCACACACATTCATACCAGATGTTGCTGATAATGGAGTCTCACGCGTGACCTATTCGAGCATCCATCACCAGCAAGATGACGTCATCATTTTAAAAAGAAAACAATTCTTTGTTTTTCGGACTGGATTGACTCGCTGCAATCCTTTTAGACTCAGGACTTCTCACGTGATCAGTGTCCCATATAAGTGAATTTCTCTCAAGCCAATTACAATCATGGAGAAGCACACTTTGCAACTGTTTACAGTAATAATATTTTATAGCGCTTTAAATCTCAATCTTTCAGGCCTGGTTTAAAGAGCTGATTGTTAAATCATGAACTCACAAAATATCACCACCGGTGGATCACCTCTCAGATTTTCCTCAGTGCACTGTAACAAAAACAAAAACAGACGTAACCAACAAAATACTAATAAAAATAACACAAACTAGGGCCCGTTGCAGACATGTCCAAACATAAACTCATCCCTCTCTCGCTTACGAGAAAGAACACAACCCAAAGCTCACTGATAAAATCAAGCTAGCGCTAAGCAAAACCAAAAAATCAACCAGAAATTCACAGGAACGTTTTGCTTCCTGTCGGGACAATATTGTGTGGGAATGAGAACCTCAGGTACCGTAACACCTTTTGTTCCTCCTTGAATTAAATTTCAATCACAGAAAATGCAGTACTTCGACCTAAAACTTACACTATTAATTCATCCTTTTCACTCTGTGCCTCTGCTCCTCATCAGGCTGTGTGAAGCACAGCAAAGAATTCAGTCAAGGCCTTGAACCATAAACAGACATCACACACAGACATTGTTTTCATAACCAAACTGTTTCAGACCTTACCCTTAAATCTACATAAATGTACTCTGGGTGACATAAAACACATTTTAAGTAATCAACGATAATCAATGGCCCCTCATAAAAACTATGTATTGGGATATTTGTGTGCAGCATTTTGCATATCAGCATAAGCATTTGTTAGCAAAGCATTCTTCATTGCGTCAGCGTGTATGTGTGTGTGCGCGCATCACTCTTCGTTGCACAAGCGTGTGCATGTGTATGTGTATGTGTGTGTGTATGTGTGTGGATCACTTCTCAGTGAATCAGCATTCCAATGTGCGTGTGTGTGTGTGTGTGTGTGTGTGTGTGTTCATCACTTTCCTGTTCTGGTATCTTGGGTAAACCACAGCCTGAAGCGTGCCCTGGGGTCCTGCCCTCCTCCTTTTCAGTCTGTTTGCGACCATTGCTGCTGCTGCTGCTCAAAGTTCAGTCCGTCCTGGTTCTAACCCCAATTGGGGCAGTCCTTTCTCCAATGTCCATGCTCACCGTAGGTGAAACCTGCATCTTCTTCTCCTGTATTTTGTCCATTCTGAGGTGCCTTTTGACCTCAGTTACTCCTCCTGTCTCTGTCGCGCCCCTTTTTGCTGCCCGATCATGCGTGTTGGTCCATCACTGTCCTGCACAGTGTTAATGCAGAGTTATCAAGATCAGCATCCTTTTGCTTGACCTTACTTTTCATTCGGGCTTGGCGGGCGTCTCGTCACAGCTCTGTCAGCTGAAGCTGTCTGAGAATTTTCCCCCCTGTAGTGAAACGGGCCTTAGGTTTAATGCTCTCCGTCTCTGCTGCATGAGATCGCATTCCTGCAGCACTGTTGACATTTTCAGGTTGTTGTTGTGGGTCCAGCTGTTGCAGCATTTGGTCAGGGTCACGTAGAGGGGAGAGCAGGAGTCCAGGTCAGCCTCGGCTTTCAGGGCCAGCAAAGCAGCCTGTAATCAAACATAAAGAGAAAAAAAAAAAAAAAAAAAAAACAAAACAAAACAAACCAAAAACAAACAAAAGTGTACGAACAGGAAAATGATGTTGTGTTGGCTGTGTTACAACGAGAGGGGAGAAACACCGGGCCAGGCCCTGTGTCAGCCTTCTCTCCCCTTTTTTTCTTTTTTTTTTTTTTCTCACGATATAATTAACTCATAGCCCACCAAGTTGACAGGACAACATGCACATGTTCAAATTCCTAAGATCATGTTTAAAGTCACAAAAGAGAAATTTTCTTTCCAATCACTTGTTGTTCAATCATCAGAAAACATCTCACAATTTGACTCTTAACCACTAAATTTGTTGTTTCCTCACTGGTTGGTCATACCAGTCTCTTTATTTTCTTTTTTTCTTTGAAATTAAATTGTTGTCCTGCAACCCAGAGGGTTTATTTGTTAGTAATGGATAAACTTCATCATTTAACAACAGAAGTATGTTAATTTTTGCTGCTTTAACCTTGCTGGAAAATCTTCACATGTTCATGAGTGTAAGCTGTTTTTTCATTGCATGTGTGTGCATTTTTAGGCAGGTTAATTTTAACTTTTTCTCAAACTAGGCATTACCTTAAAAGGAGCCTTTCTCTCACATTTCTCTGCTCGTGTGTGTTTTTGTTCCACCTCTTGTTGTGATGCTCCGGACGCCTTCCCAACCTCCACAAGTCTGTTGGCCCCAAAATTCAACCCAATTTCATGTGCTCTTACAGATTTAGTTTCTCCTCTAATTCTCTCCTCGCTGCTGTCTGTTTCACAGCTGCTGATTCTTGCTGGGTGTGGTTCCCCTTACTTATAATTTTGCTTCGGCCGCTGTGCTTGTGGGGGCAGTTGGTCCAGGTCCGTAGCTTCCTGTATTAACACACTAAGAGATTTATTTAATATCATTTTCATCACTGTTAAACAGATAAGCAGGCAACACGCCCACCTTGACAGCGCAAACTGCACGCCAGTCTCCCAACACATTCCTCTCTCTGCTCCTCAATAATTCTCCACTACGCACCTCTTACTCTCTCTCTCTCTTTTTTTTATTATTTTTTATTACACCACAGAGTAATACACCCAATTATGCCCGTCTATCTCTATGTGGCTCCAAATTCCCTCTTTATTTAATTTCACGTTATCAGGGGACAGGCACACAACAATTTTAACCACTGAAACGTCACTGAAACGAGGACTCTAACCTCTATTTTAAGAAATGAGGACTCTAACCTCGGTTTTCTTTTTGACTACTATAGAACTCAACCTTAGATGTCAAAGCATTCTCTTGTTCTATTCCAGAATAAATGTGAACCCGTGATTACACGGCCGTTCCAGTGTTACTCTGTTATCGTTTGAGGGCCCTGAGTTCTCAGGTGATAAGCCTGGACCTCCAGACGCCGCTGGTCCGTGCGTCGCGTCCGACACACGGTGGGGGAGCCAACCCCAGGACAAAATTAATTTCCACAGGTACACTAGGCGTCAACCTTTGATCTTAAAGCATTCTCTTCGCACTAATGTCCTCCTATTCACACATCAACCGCCACTGTCACTGTGTTCACGCTTCACACACGGAAACACACCCAGAGCGCGCCTCACCCACAGAGCAGCACCCAGAGCGCGCTTCACACACAGAACAGCACCCAGTGCGCGCCTCACACACACAGCGCGTTTCACCAGCAGTGAGACCCACAGAGAGCGCTTCTCATCAGCGGAAATTTACACAGAAACCTCTGAACTCAACTGTTAGAACTCTTCTGAAGCACAATCGCACCATACACCATGTACCCCTTTTACTGCGCTTATGGCCGCCACAACGGGGCAAAATCGCATCATAAAACAGAAGTGATGCTCGTCCCCGAAGCTCAAAACCGTCACCATAAACCAGCGTCTACTTTACCTTTAATCGGGGTGAAGTAAATATTTTACTTATAATTTTATGACCGCAGCCCTCGAGGCTCAAAACCGACACCATAAACCACCGTCTAACCTCTTTTCAACGTGCTGAAACCAGCAACCCCTCACTACTGTACTTATGGCCGCCACACCGGAACACGGCCGTATCATAAACCAAAACCTACGGACGTGTTTCGCATTACGCGTTGCCAGTGCTTAACCGACACCGTAAGCCAGTATCTGCTTAACCTTAATTTCACACTAATTTTATGACCGCATCAACGAGGACTCAACCGACATCATAACCCACTTCAAAACCTCTATTCAATGTACTGAAATTATGGCCGCGTCTCCAAAAGATTCTAATGTATTATTGCTACAGAAGCCAGTCTTAGACAAAGTTAAATGTGGAAGGTAAAGTGGGCTGCAACTAGCTCAACGTAGTATATTATTAGTTTCTTGGTAGATGCAATTAAACTGCAACTAGCTCAACGTAGTATATTATTAGTTTCTTGGTAGAAGCAGTTTATTTAACACACTGGAATTCAGCCTCAACTTATGTTGTTAGTATCTTGCGCCAAAAACCAGACACCGACAAATTTAATGTGAAAATACGTGTAACTCAGCGAACAGATTAATTTGGAAAGCCCAATATGCACATTTGGTATTTATAATACAACAGGCTGTGCTTACCTTTTTATTCTGTTAGACCGGTCTTCTGTTCGCCTCGCCCCACGATCTCACCACAGGCCAAATCTGCCCCTCCTCAGCACACCAAAGATCCGGGTCACCAGGCACCAAGTTGTTAAAATCTCCCAGTTCTTTTAATCTTTGGGCTGAAGGAAGGACAATACTCGGTGTATATATGCTCAATCAACAATATTTTATTTCCATATAATTCAACACTTAAGAGCATAAGAACCATCATGATGGGGAGAGTTGCCTGCAGAGGGTCACAGCAAGTCTCAAAATGGTGACGGGTTACTCAGCCTTTATAGCCTCTAGTAGCCCCCACCTAGTCGTAAAAGCCTAAACATTCACATGTTTTCTCTCTTACGGCGCCTAAGTTATGACCTCGGCTCCCTGTCTTTCTGCTCTCTGTAAGGGTGGGGGTATGGAATGTGGTCGTCTCTTCTTCTATTTTAGACACAAGGTCTTCTGCACCCAACATTCTCTTCATGATTCAGCAGTATGAAATGTCAAGAAACAGTGTAACACATTCAACAGTGTCGAATAATACAGGTCACTCAAATAGATCTAATGATTTTCACACTCTTTTAAGTCAGAAGTATAATGCAAACTAAAACTACATACTGATCACACACTCTATATTAAGGGGTATAATATGATCTACAGCAGTATCATAATTTCAACTACTTTGATTACAGATATAAGGTAACATATGATAACAGAATACTCTCACAGGATATATGAGATATGAGAACACTTAACAGCTTTTAAAACACATTGCTAACATGTTCACAGATTTTTTTCATGTAAGATGCAAAAAGGAAGTTTATGGGTCATCAGTAACAGATGTAACAGTAACCTAAACTTGTGGTATAAACTAGAAAATGAGAAGTAACTCTAAAATGTTCATAGATCTTTATCAACGATGCTTGGCTGAGAAACAGTTTTGCAAAAATGTTGTAGATAAAAATGTAATGTCTCTCTCTTGTGTTTTTAACAAGCTTAAATATTTTGTTTCTCAGCCCTGAAAAAAAATGTATTTTGTCTCTGTTGGTTTCTCTGGGTTCTTCTTTTGTTTATGTAAAAACATATTAAGGACATTTTGGGAAAAAACAAACAAAAAAAACTATGAATGCACACACAAGTACATGAAAGGAGTCCAAAGTCTTTGCAGTTCACAGTCTGAAGTAGATCAAGGCAAACATTCTGAAATTTAAACAACAAAAATGGAAGGTATTCAAAATCAAATGAGCTTCATACCATTCATTCTAACCAGGTTAGCACAGGTGAATATTTCCTCTTTTTAGGAAAATATGTCTATGAATCCCCTCCAGCTGAAGTTGCTGTCTTTTGGGCCAGCACCACATGTTGCAACAAACTGTTAAGGAGGTTGTGATGCTAAAGATATTAATAGATGACATTCCAATCCTACTGTATGCATAATCATTTAGGGTATCAGTCTATTTGTTGACGATGAACTAAGTGTTTATAAAAGATAGAAACAAAAGATATACATTTGTAGATGATAAATGTTATATTAACAAAATACAAATGTTGTTTGTCATTTATGAACCTTTGGTAAAGCATTAAGTAAGCATGAAAATCCCATTAGAAAATGTTTAATAAATACACAGATCATTTTTCATGAACAAATAATGAACAAATATTTGTAAATGATCAGTATATAACTTGCCGATGTATTCTTTTTAAGGTAGCCTATCAAAAGTGCAAAAAGTGATTAGGGTATTTTTAATTTTATAAACAAATTATATTAAATATGTAACTGGACTGTCGAGCACTAGAGGTGTTTGTACCTTACCTGTTATAGATGATCTGTATATGTAAGCTAAGTAATTTACACACCCTAAGAAAAATGTGTAAATAATTGCTTACATGTAAATGTGTTACATATCATTAATAGAGGTTCTTTGCTTGTAATAAATTAGATTACGCATATACAAGTTATTAACAAATCTTTCTGCATCCCCTTATTCTTAAGTGTAAGTTTTCACCATATACAAACAATATTGTTATCGTTTATTATGTGGTTTTTTTTCCTTCTTTTTTTGTTATTTAAGATTTCTCCAACTTTAAGTGAGCTGAAATGCAAAGACAGGTTAAAATAATTTTTTTCTATAAGAATTTCTTAAACTGCATCTAAATATAACAGAAAGATATCTAAAACAGAATCACACCCTTATAAAAGAGAGGTAGCACAAGCAACATGAAACCATTTTTTATCCACTTACATTAGTTGAACATTTTAAAAGGAATGTGGCTAGCAAGAAACTGAATTACAAAAAAAGTTTATATTTAGGAATTACAAAAAATAGCATAAAATAGCATTTTAATGTAGATGCTGTTTTATCATGGACATATAACATGGACATATAAGCAGAGAAGTGTATGTTATACATTTCACAACTGACGCTTAAGATTTCTGTTATGGGAAATAGTATTTGCTATAGTATTTTGGAAATGCAGTTGAAACCCCAACACCAGAACTAAAGGATTTATCTATACCAGAGGTGGGGAACTCCAGGCCTCAAGGGCCGGTGTCCTGCAGGTTTTAGATATCACCCTGGGTCAACTCACCTGAATCAAATGATTAGTTCATTACCAGGTCTCTGGAGAACTTCAAGACATATTGAGGAGGTAATTTACCCATTGAAATCAACTGTGTTGGATCAAGGACACATCTAAAACCTGCAGGACACCAGCCCTTGAGACCTGGAGTTCCCCCAACCCTGATCTATACAATTATCTGAAATCACGAATGAGGCGGCCTAGGGGCTCTTTACGATGGACTTCTGCAAGTCATTCATTCCAATCAGTCACTGCAAGGTGGTCCACCAGTAATTCCTCTGTGTGGTTCCTCCTGAGTCGCCAGACATTCCAGGCCCTGTTTAAATGTTTGGTATGAGCTCCTATTTGAGCATCAACAAATGCTGGTTAACAGTGTAATGCCTGTAACCTCGTGGGGATAAGCCTGCCACTCATCGCTAATGATTGTGGATCCTCTTTTGGCGTGATGAGCTATAAGTGGGATCAGTTCTCTTTTTGTCCTGTTTTCAAGAAATCAGAGAACAGGTCTTCCTGATGTCACTCCTCGGTAGAAAGCCCCCAGAATATCGAGTTTAACCAAAATACCAGACATTTGCTGTGTTATCAGATGCTGTAATCAGCATTTATTTAAGCAAAAATGGCATAGAGTATGGGATCCACATGTGAACACACCTCTCCTAACCCTGCCTTACAAGCGAAATCGCTCCAATCTCTGCTTCTCCACAGCAACCCCTGCTGTCAGTGGTGGCTTTTTTAAATAATAGAAATGATTAACCTGACATCAGAAAAATACACAATCAGCTTTACTGTTATGACACAACATTAATGTGAGAAATTAATGTCTGTTGATGCAGAAGTGGTGGTGGATGGCCCAGCTGTGAATGTGGTGGTGGTGGTGGATGGTTCAGAGGCAGTCATCATGTTAGTGATGGATGTTCCAGAGGATAAATCAGAAGGCAGTTCAGTAGTGGAACACTTGAGTGGAACTCTGTTGTTGTGGCTGTTCCTCTGTAAACACTATCAAGTGATCTATGTAAACTTTGGGTGTTGTCACACCTTGGCTGTTAACAACATCCATGGTTTTTCCTGTGATAACAGCAATGTTGTAGGGGCCAAGGTAGTTAGGAACTAACTTGCCTCCTTTCCTCTGCTGGCTACTCATGTTCAGCATCCACACTCAATCAAAACAATATAAAAAAAAAACCCCAAAGGAAAACCTTATCTCAATCTTCATGCCCACATGAAAATTGAGATAAGGTTTTCCTTTGGGTTTTTTAGATTGTTTTGATTGAGCTGTTTTGCTATTTGACATAGCAGTCTGAAGCATGCTGTCGAGCTTCAGAATTTCATCTGTATTCTACTCAGCAGACAAAATGTCCTCCACACTGCTGTCCACCTATAAAATGATCATTATGTGATATTATACAAAGACATTAAAATAATTTCTGCAAGGTTACAAACATTAAAAAGTTATTTATTTTTAACAAACAAAGGTTTTAAAAAGAACTTAAACCTTAAACCAAGTATTCAGCAGGAATTTGAGTGTGATATCTCGCCTTTCTACCAAACATTAAAAACAAGGCAAATACTCTGTAGTCACATGGTGCTTTGTTCTCAGGCCAAAATGACGGCAATGAAATGACGGCATCTAACTGTCCCATTCATGTGGTCTGTCATTAACCAACTTAGACAGTGGTCTGCAAAATAAAATAGCAAAGAATTCATTACAATATGAAAGAAAATTTAGTTACAAATATAAATATGTGTAAATTACATGATCACTCTGTATGGTACCATTCTTCCTCTCAAACAACCCATTTGTCTGCGGGTGATATGGGGCACAGAGACCTCTTTCAATATTGCGAATTTTGCTAACTTTCTTTTTGATCTGTATTAAGAAAATGTAATGATACAGGTAAAATAAGATTAAACTGCACTGGTCAATGAGTTCAATTATAGCTGAATAATCTATACTCTAAATTAAGGGTTTTATCTTTTGCATGTTGTAGCTGCTACTTCATTCACAAACGCCTTCCCTTGTTCAATAAGAATCTGCTTGGATGCTTTAAACTGATAGAATAACTTAAGAATACACTGGGTTACTTCATCAGTGCTCTTTGAGTTTAAAGGATATGCTTGGGGCCATTTAGTTAAATAGTAAATCAGTACACATATGTCCTGGATTCCATTCAAAGTCAACCCAAATGGCTGTGTTACCTTTTAAAGACAGAAAACATTACTGATTACATGTGAGCAATTTAGTCTTGTATATTTCAGGTTTTTCAATAACTGTTTTTTTTTTACATGTAAAAAAAGTAAAAGTAAAATAACAATACACCTAAAATGTTTACTGTTATTGGTATATACTCCACCTCCTTTTTAATTATGACCCCGCTGGCCCGGCATGCTACACACTGACTCACCTGAAAGTGCCAGGGGGCAGCATTTTTGAGTTTATTTTCTATTTTTTGATTTCTTATGATATATGGGTAATATTGTTAAGTTCTTGTATCACACTTGTGTGTATTAGTCTGGCTTTAGTTGGGTTAATGGTCTGTTTGTCTTGCCATATGTTCTTTGAGTCTCATCTCTTCAGGTCTCAGGTTTTCCTCATGCTCCTGTCCAGGTCATGTTCATGTCATAGTTTTCATGTTTAGTTTTAGTTTATCCCAGTTTAGGTTTTAGTTTAACTTTCCCCCAGTTCACCTTGCCTTGTTTCTTTGTTTTTGCCATCAGCCTTAATAAACGGCTCACTTTTTGTTATACTTAGTTTTCTCTCCTGTGTCTGCCTTTGGATCCACACCACAACACCCCAGCTGCTCAGTCGTGACAGGAAGGAAACCAAAAAACCAAAAAAACCCCCCAAAAATAAAACTAAAAGACAAGTTTGCTTAATTATTTTTATTCATGTAAAGCTCATAGAAATTTCTTTAAAAAAACAAAAATGAAATGTGTAAGACATCAACAACACCTTTCATCTTAGCCTCATATTGGAGCCAAACAGTACTCTTATTATCATAAAATTTTACACAAGAAGTACATTTTTGTGAGATTCACAATATGAATGGAAAGTTCGGGTGTATACAGACCCATAAATTAATGTTCTCAGTCATTCCTGGCCAGAGTCAACCTCTCAAGTCTTTGAGAGGTTGACTCTTGGGTTTTCTTCTGACCACAATTTGATCTTGTACTGCTGACATGAAAATCGATGAACACTTTATTTGCCTCTTTGGGCCCACACAGCACTTTGCCTTAAGACACTGACATGTACCTTTGTACCTTATAGAGTACAAATGGCCATCTGTAATAAGTCAAAGGAATATGTGCTTAGTAGTCATAAACATGATATTAATGTCTGTTGTACTGCAACATACTCAATAGTCAGTAACATACATTCTATGTTAAAATGTAAACTTATTCAGTAGTAATTTATTCTACAGTAAAACATTTTAGGACATTTTGACGTACACTGTATAGTTATGAGCCATTGCTCACAGATCAATGATTTTGGACCTACAGTTAAACAAAACAAATAAAACAGCCTTTTACTATTTACTTGCAGGAGAACACTTTATCACAGGAGCAGTGGTTCATAATGTTGCTGACTTTTGTATTTGTAGGACAGCTCAATAACCAACACCCCTAAACATGAAGTAATCTTTAAAATTGCGTTTTGTTGTTTGTTGCAAAATTATTTTCTTTCTAAAAAATAAATAAATAAATAAGTACATCTAAAAGAAGCTAGAAAAATTTGCTTTTCCTGCGAAAATGCTGGGTAAATGGCGTGTTGCGGAAATCGTCTTCCGAAAACAGCTGAAAAAGCAGAACTATCTGCTGAAAAGCGGTGAAAAAGCTGAACGGTCATGGGTAGGAGTTGAACTGGCGCCGCCTGCTGTCAGGGCGCCTGCTCATCTTGCATGAGCTAAACCGGCGCTCATCCCAGCTAGTTAAACCGACGTGCAGAAGAAGCTGAACTGTCCGCTTAAGAGGGGTGAAGAAGAAAAATTGTGGTAATAGTTACAAAGCAAAGAATGAAGAAACAGTAACTCAATAGGTTGAATGCCTATTCGCCCAATTACAACTCACGTCATCTCCGGTAATGGTGGTGACAATGGTCACTTGGGAATTATAAATATGAACTCTACATGTTTTAGGACAAATGTGATACACAAGACACGTAATTATGGTACACTACCTTTGTTCCTGAAGTGCGCAACATTTAATTAAAGTCCAATTAAAACTTTGTGTCAAATAAAGAGCATAACAGTTACAGGGTAAAAAGTACTCATTGTTAAAAACTCATCAAAACTCAGAGCTCTTGGCCTTTAAACACAAATTTTATTTTTTTGAAAAATCTGTAGGAAAGGTTCAGGTGGTTTTGTATGACAAAATATGCACATACAGAGTGAGATCCATTACTGTTTAATTATCAATTTACACAGCTAATCGAAAGATCTCTGTGGCTTCAAAAAGCGAAAAAAGAGGATGCTACAGAAAATGACAAACCACAAAACAATTGCCAAGCTATTGGCAAGGGAAGGGATTATTAAGGTATTCTGATTCTGATACTAAAGCTGTCAATAATTATAATAATGTGTTGCCTATATTGTCATTTGAGAATGTGCTATATACTGCCAGCAACCCTTTAAATTCCATAAATATATACTTCACTCTTTATTATAACAGGGACACTAATTTGTGGTTATTTGCATGTTGTGGCTGCTATAGCTGCGCATACTCCCACAGACAGCAGTTCGTTTCTGGCAGGCAATCACCTTTTGGCACAAAATCAGGAATCCCATAAGCAGCATGTCTGCAGGAACAATAAGTTGATTTGTGCAATGGCAAAAAAACCAAAAACAACAACAACAAAAACAACAGAAAAAGGATGTCTCCCAGTTGCAGATCTTTTTTTCCTCAAGTATTCTTACTCACTGGGTTACTTCATATTAGAAGTGAGGAAAAACGAAGACTAAATGTAAGTGAAGGAGACTGTAACACGGAGATATCTTTTCCGCTGTGGACATGCTGATGTGTGATAGGCTTTCCAATTGTGTTCAGTGAAAAGCGCAGTTATGTTTGTGGTGTGATGTGCTTGTAGTAGACTGGTGTTGCGATGATGTTACATTCCTTTAGCATAAATGACAGGTAGTTACGTGACTCCCCGCTCAAACCAGCGTTCCTCCCTGTACAGGATGCGTACATCCTCATCATTGAAAGACTGACCACCAGCCTGTAGGTGTGAATAGACTGCAGAGTGCTGGCATGAGGAGTTAGCTCTTCTGTCATGGAAAAAAACATATTCACCTCTAAATTGGACTACTGGAATTCTCTCTGTTTTGGTCTTGTTACCACACATTCCACAACCGGAAAGTATCACAGTGGTGCTTAGAGTAGATTGGCTCCATTAGACCAAAACAACACTATAAATCAGTTGTTAGGAAAAGCTCTTTTTCCCTCTTCTTGAACTCTACAGGAAAAGAGATGGCTGCCATGGTGATGTCAGACGCAACATTTCCTTATAGAGAGATGTCCAAAGAGATGCAGAGGTGCAGAAGATGAAACGTGAGCCGGACATGGGGCCTAAAGTCTTTCCTCCAATTGTTGGCCAATCATGTTAACATTCTGTTTTTACCACATGCAATAAAATTGTTTACTGCTTGTGTGCGGCAGGCCTTTGTTTCTCAGCCAGAGAGATGGAGGTCCGTGGCACTATGTAAACAAATCTGAAATTCTAACCATTGAAAACCGCTGTGAAAACGTAGAATTTGAGCATATTTGTCTTCTCTCATAAAAACCCAACAGCCTTGAACACTCATCTTTCCATTGTTTGCAGTGCAAAATGACACATATCTTTTAACAGGTGTTAGAAGTTATGATCACATCACTCCAGTTTTAGCAAATTTATACTGGCTGTCCGTTTTTATATTGATTTTAAGATTTTTTGACTTACTTTCAAAATTTTAAATGGTATGAGGCCAGCTATTCAAGCAAATTCCTCAACATATACAGTATAACCACAAAAAACCACTGAGATTATCTAACCAGATGCTCTTAGTACAGCCGAGATCTAAATTACAGCATAGAGCATGATTTGAGTTCAGTTTGAGAAAGAATATTGTATTTGCTTCATCTCATGTCTTATTTTACTGTTACTATTTTCTACTGTTTTCTCTTGTTCATTAACTAACTTGTAAAGAATTTTGGTCAACTTTGTTGCTTCTAAATGTGATATAGAAATAAAATTGACATTGACATACACACAAGCGGTTTAGAGGAAACGGGCCACAGGTGGGAACACAGCTGACACTAATTCAGGCTAAAGAGGCAAAGGAAGCAGAACTGAACATGACACACACGAAGCAGGAGTCACCAAATTAAAACAGGAAGTAACCCACACTGAGACTCAAACATGTCAGCTTGACACGGGAACCAGAGAGAAACACACATGAAAACAAGACAAACTAAACATGTGACGTGGAACATAGTGGAGGCATGATAACAGTAACCCAAGACTGGACATCAAAACTAAGACCAGAAAATACAAATACAGATCATAGAAGAATGCAGGGTTCGTACAGGTGCTTGAAATCCTTGAAAATGCTTGGATTTTAATATTGTCCTTTCAAGGTTTGAAAAGAGCACGAATTTCGGATGTGGTGCCCAAAACTCCTTGAAACTGTAACTATATTTCAGTCACCACAAATAACTATCTGATTAAATAGTTTTCTTATTAGATAGAGAAAAAAAAGTCAGTCGCAAAGTCTAAAAGCAAAATTTCTCTGCCTGGGCTGCCTTGCTCCTTTGCATGTCAGACTGTTTCAATGTGTGGCACCCCCCCAACGGAGTTTGATGTTTTAATGAGTGTTTGCTGGAAAATGACAAATACAAATCATGGACAAGACAAGGACCAAGTCCACCTGAAAAGGCTGCAAGAAGGATTTGCACCTTCTCACAATGGGGGAGTTTGTGTAAGTCCTAGTAAATAATTTTTGAGTATGTGCTAGCTAGCAAACTTGCAGGATAAATGATTGAAATGCACTGAGTGCGATTCAATAAGGCAGCACTATTATAGCAGTTACTTACGGCATCGTAATTTATGGAATGTGCTGTGAACTTAGCTAACATTACGTAGCAGTAATGTGAGTTACTTGACATAAGTGAAAGCTTTAAACATTAGCCTGATACATAACTAACCAACTTAAGGCTTTCTGATTAAAGGGTAAAAGCAAAGTTGTCACAAAGAAAATAGAATATTGTTTATATTTTTGTGTACTGCTGCAGCTTTTTCAAGTATTAACTTGGTGCCTTTGGTAACACCTTAGAGGGAAATAATGGTAATGTGAGGGACTGATCCATTTGGGCACGAAGAATAGCCACTTTTTTGTGCTACCGAAGTTCCCTCATTCAAAATCTGTTCATCATGAGCACCTACACATTAAACAAGTTAAAAATCATAAATGGCTTCAAGCTCGCATTGAGGCCTGAGGGGCACTATCAGCCACTGAGACAATAGACAAATTTATTTGTTTTGGTATATGAATATTTCATAATTTAAGGCTGCCTGTTTATTTAAGGGGGATGAACAATACCTTATAATTGTACATATTAATATCACAGATGTAAGATTAAATAAATAGATTTTAGATAGATACGTGCATTCTTAAAGTCTTATATGTTGAATTGAACTGAGTATGTCACCTGTCAAAGCCTCTCCCAGTCAGTGCTGTTCTCCATGCCTGTCTTACTGTACATGATGTTATTAGCACAAACACTTTAAAGGTGATAATTTAGGACTCCAACAATAATACAGACAGCAATGTAGTTAAACATCTTACTGTTAGTTTTATTGGGAATGAACTTTAAAAAAAATCTGTCTCCTATTTTTTGTGTCATATAGGACAGAAGTATCAATATCTGATGACAAGACTTATTAATTTGGCCTTACTTTGTATTTTTGGGGCTGTTTGCTGCAGTTTTCCTGTTTTGTGTGTGTGTGTGTGTGTGTGTGTGTGTGTGTGTGCGTGTGTGTGTGTGTGTGTGTGTGTGTGGGTCAAAGGTCAAAAATGGACCTTGAAAGTGCTTAAAAAGTCCTTGAATTTGACCCAGAACGAAGTGTATGAACCCTGAGAACCCTAAGAACCAAAACCTGGAACACAAACTTAACCTTAACATTATAACGATGCCTGAATGACAACAATACAAAATACAGAACTATAATATAAGAATAACAAACTAGAAAACTCCTAAACATTCCAAAAACTTAAAACTCTGGGTCACACACCCAGCACCATGACATTCTTAGTTTTAGACTAGTTGGTTGGTCTAATTTTTTTCCCCTTGTTTAGTCGACTAAGAAATTATTTGGCAGGAACATCCAAGTTTATATCATTAATGGTAATTATGAGATGATAGTCTAACAAATAGTGTAACAAATTGCTTTCTCCTGGGAGGAATTAAGTAACGTACTACATTAGTTTTAAACAAATAAATTACCATCACTATGTTTTGCCTCATGTGGAGAACATACAGTCTTATATGCTCTCAAAGTCAAATTTATGAGCTATATTAAGAGATCAAAGTGTATTTAAGGTTTACAGTAGCTCAGTTTGCATTACTATGTCTGCTGTTGTGCTGCCATCCTTTAGGATTATCACAAATTAATTGTTACTTCTAGTTTTTTTGGTTGACGATGACTGGAGGGAATTTATTTTGGTCATTGAAATCCTAAATAACTCGTCAGCCTTTTCTCTGGTGCTCCATAAGAAGAAGTTGGTTTGAGTAAGACTGACATTGTGTAGTCTGTCTTCTGGAAATTGGAGATTCAGTATGGCAGACATGACACGGTTAAAGGCTCTGACCTCCACACTTCTCTTTTCCTTAGTGTTGGGTCTGAACTTAGACCCCGCTGACCCCAAGACTTATTCCCGTGAAAGAAAAACAAGGCAACAGCGATCGATCGTTTACTTGCAAGGGAGGCCTCGTCGGTATCTCAGCTCATTACGAATGACCCCGACGATGGCCTCCTCTCGCTGCCTTTTATTGGGAAAACAGTTCATCACAGCAAGGCAATGCCCACATGGTTCTAAGACAAGGCATTGTATGTATATGTGTGAACTTCTCTATGTATGTAAGAATGTGTGTGTGTGTGTGTGTGTGTGTGTGTGTGTGTGTGGCCTCCTGCTGGGCAGGAAGCTTACATCAAACAGACTTTCACAAGGCTGTGTCTGTAATAAAAAACTACAGCCCCCCACCCAGAACCTCGAGAATCTGGGGAAAGGAAAGGAAAGGAAGAAAAGGAAATTCCTTTCATCACAGAGTTAAACAATGTAGAGATGGTAAGCATAAAAATGACAACATTTAACAATTCACTTTAACACTTAGTTTTTTTATTAAATTGTCCTTCACACTAGGGGTGGGTTTTGATTATCGATTTATCGATTAAAATCAATTCTAGCTTGAATAACGTAATATCGATTCATTAAAATCGTGAATTGATTTTTAAATATAAATTTATTTTGCCTGAAACGTGGCGAGTCCACACTTTGTATTTACGGCCTTTTTGCGCTAGATTCTGAAGCTGCAGGTTTGATCTCTCTCCAAACAATATTGACTGAACCAGCAGCAAAAGAAGATCGAAACTACGCTTCACATTTGGCTTCACATAAACATCTTCATGAATTCTCTGTTACTTTTGCTGTTTCGCTTTCACCACGATAAAATCCCACTTCATGCACTAGAAAGAGAGAGCATATTTCTCCAGTATTGGCTTCCCTTCATTGGCTTCCTGTTAAATCCAGAATTGAATTCAAAATCCTGCTCCTCACATACAAGGTCTTAAATAATCAGACTCCATCTTATCTTAATGACCTTGTAGTACCATATCACCCTATTAGAGCATTTCGCTCTCGCACTGCAGGCCTACTTGCTTTTCCTAGAGTATTTAAAACTAGAATGGGAGGCAGAGCCTTCAGTTTGGATTTGGGAGACAGACACTATCTCTACTTTTAAGATTAGGCTTAAAACTTTCCTTTTTGCTAAAGCATATAGTTAGGACTGGACCAGGTGACCCTGAATCCTCCCTTAGTTATGCTGCAATAGACGTAGGCTGCCGGGGGATTCCCATGATGCATTGAGTTTTTCCTTTCCAGTCACGTTTCTCACTCACTATGTGTTAATAGACCTCTCTGCACTGAATCATACCTGTTATTAATCTCTGTCTCTCTTCCACAGCATGTCTTCTATCCTGTTTTCCTTCTCTCACCCCAACCGGTCGCAGCAGATGGCCCCGCCCCTCCCTGAGCCTGGTTCTGCCGGAGGTTTCTTCCTGTTAAAAGGGAATTTTTCCTTCCCACTGTCGCCAAAGTGCTTGCTCATAGGGGGTCATATGATTGTTGGGTTTTTCTCTGTATGTATTATTGCATGATCTACTGTGCAATATAAAGCGCCTTGAGGTGACTGTTGTTGTGATTTGGCGCTGTATAAATAAAATTGAATTGAATTGAATTAAACAGCTCTCTCTCTCTCTCTCTCTCTCTCAGTGTACTTCAAGAACAGTTTCCCATCTAAAAATCTGTTTTCTGCATTATTTGCTTGCTTATTACCCACCAGTCTACCGTTGTTTACAGCGCTGTAGGCCACTGTTTTTTTTTTCTTTTACTTACTTCCGAAAAGAAAGCCTCATTTCTGCTGTGAACAAATTTAAACTTTTTAAAATTATACAAAATTGCTAAATGCTTTGCTCTGTCTCTAATAAAACCTCTGTAACTTTGCTTCACTTCACAGCATCAGGTAATGTTCATATGTTGATTAATGGTTTTCTTTCATTTTTTATCTTCTGCAGAATATTTTTAAGGTCATCTGCTATAAAATCCCAGGCCAGGAAAATCTCCTTCATGTTTTTCTGTGTTTTATGCTCTGTTTCTTTGACACAAAGGCATCTGCTGTGATGCTTACACCTTTGATAATGTCTCGCAAGTGTCAGCTTTCTTTTTATAGATATAACAATACAGATATGTACTGATACATGATCAGAATTATAATATTTCTGACTGTCTGAGGCAAAATTTCCCCGATTCAAATCGAATCGAATCAATTCTAGAAATCAGTCACGATACCCAGCCCTAATTCAAGCCTTTCCTTTACCACACAATTTTGTCCTCTAGGGGCAAAGAACAGTGATACGAAAAGGATGTGAACAAACTGATGAGGACTAAGAGAGAGAGAAGACTATTTATTTATCGATGACTGATCGGGGAGTGACAAACAGGAGACAAATGAGACACCTATGAATTTAATAACACAGATGAAAACAATGTTCAAATCAGGTGAAAACAGATGCAGGAATTAAAATTAATACAGGTCAAAAACAGACATTTGTTTCAAAGTAAAACAGTAAATAAGTAAAATAATTAATACAGACATGAATATAAACACTCAGTTATGAAAAATTACAAATAAGGGAGGAACTGAGAAACACTGCAGGAAATAAAACTAGACAAAAGCCTTGAAACAGAAGAAAGGATCACAAACTGACACTTACTAGCAGATCAAGTAAAGACAGAAACACTCAATAACAATAATAATATGATAATAAAAATAATATCACAAGAAAAAAGAATTTAAAAAAACTCGAACACTGTGATAGTGATAGCAGAGATGTACGTTTTAATTTTTTCAGAAATCTCTCTGTCAGAACATGCTGTATCATGTTTAGTTGGAAACTAGCGAGCTAACTTCCTGCTAACTTCTAACTCTGTTAAATTTAATAAATACTGTTTTCATGGATGCCTGGATGTTAAATTCAATTGTTACACCTGGTAAAGCAGCAGCGCTGATCATTTTATTAAAGATAAAAAAAATTTAGTTTTTAACTCTCAGTGATGCTGCAGTGTTTGTTTGACTTTGGGAGTTGAAGCAGACAGAGTTTTTGGACCCAGATTACTCTGCAAGGCTCCTAACTACGGTAGCCATAATGCTCCGACAAGCGGTGCTGCTTCATAGCTTACCAAAGTTGTACTAAAACATTTTTTTTGACAGACATTTGAGCGCCGTGTACAACATAAAAGTGGTTCGAGGTCAGTAAGCACAACCAGAATTCATATATAAGGCGCACCAGATTATAAGGTGCACTGTCAATTTTTCAGAAAATTAAGGGATTTTAAGTGCGGAAAATATGGTATATTATAAAAGTAAACATACATATTAAAAAAAACAACAAAAAACCACACCTAGAGACCAAACACCTCATTTTAGGCTAAAATTGCAATACAGAATTATACTTAATGCAGTTAAAGATAAAACTGCAAAACATTTATGAATAGATCATCTTTCTGAACTCAGTTGTTTTCTGAAACTTTTTCACAGATCCATTGACGAGAAGATGAACACGAAAGATCATTCCAAGATTTTTGTTTATCCCATATGACATGAGCACAGTCCTCTTCTCCGCCATTATCAGGCTGACCACTTGCCCAGTACCTAGCAAGTCAGCAACAAAAATGATCTTGAAATCAAGATGTGTGTTGCTTGTGTGTGTGTGTCTGTGTGTGAGGGGGGGTCAGAGCAGCTGTAATTAATTAATTTAGCTGAGTATAAATACACTTTACATTATAATCACCAAATAACAATGGGGATAAGAAAAAGAAAGTTTTGGGTTTGTCTTTTCAGAACATGGTGGTTTTTAATCACGCTTGCATAAATTCTGCAGATGGCAAAGCACACCAGTTCAGAACTTCTTCTGACCCCCTGTGGCCAAAACAAATCATTAGCACACATCTTTAAACTTTTTGTCATGCAGCTGGGATCCACCCACTGACATGTAAGCTCACCATTGTGTTTAACAACCACCATTGGGTTTAACAAATTTCCTATGTTAAGAAATAAACTGAACCAAAGTGAAGACTTACGTCACATTCAGTGGAGTCCCATCGACCCATTTCCATGTTCCCTCCTGTTCTTTGTCATTCAAACCAATCCAAACTTCTGTGGTGATTTTAGAGAGTAAGTTCTGTTTAATATGAAGGAAAAAACGCTTTAGTTTACTTTAGAACACAGTTTTAGTCTATGCAGTTTATTGTATCTAAAAGTCTCTTTTAAAAATCCAAAGCCAGCACTAATTAAAACTTCAAATTTTCTTTAATGCATTTCGTGCAGCACTGAAGATACATTTAATGACAGCTCACCAACCAAACATAGTGCAATAGTATTCTGTAGGTTACTGGACTTCCTGTCACTCCTGCCCTTGGCAAATGCCTCATAGCAAATGTTCTTTCCTGCAATGTATGCTGCATCCCCTGCATTCATTGGCATCTTTTCCATATCCTGTTTTCCTTATCCTTGCTACACTGCCACACTTCCTTATTCTTCCTCTGTGTCTTCTTCCACTGACAGGTTGTTTCCCCGATACAATTTCTGTCTAAACAGATTTCTGTGATACACTCTAGAACATTAAACATGTTTTAAAACGTTCATGATTTTATTTTTTTACTTTATTTTGTGTTAACACTACAAAAAAATGTATACTTTGAAATGAAAACTATTCAGCAAAAATGAAAAGCGCTTCATTAAATTCTGTATCGAATCACAGAAATCTAATCTGTCTAACAAGTGTCTGTCTCACACTGTGACAGAATTATAGTTGTTTCAGTGTTTAAGGTCTAGATATGTGTTGATTAGATGTTGAAAGATTAATAGAAACATTTCCTTGTTTTTAAAAACCAGAAAAAGCTATTTACATTAAAAATAGGAGCTTGAATTGCAAATTTATTTACATCTCAATAACTCACACATACATAAACAGTATACCTGTTCTTCAGGGCTGTTAATAACCAGCAGATCTGCTTCTCTGCCTCTGCAGTCCCTTCTGGCTGCATCCCAGGAACCAAAGCTTTCAGAGAGGAGATAGCAGCTATGATTGAAGCTTCTCCATCCTACAGGACATGTATTTTCTGGAAGAAATTACAAACAAGTAATATTTGAGTTATTGAATTTTTTTCTGAACTGTATAACAATGCTTATTTGATTTCTGTTTAATTAATTAAAGTCCTCCAAAGACTTGATCACAAAGATCTAAGCACAGTTTATTCACTTGAGACTCAATAGTAAGAATAATAATCAAAACCATAATATAACACAAAAAACCTTACAATCTAGTAATAAAAACATTTAACAAATACTGCAATGACAACATTAAACACTAGCATAAAAAACAATCAGAAACCCCAAACATAACCACTTATATACTTATATACTTATATATATGTACTGTATCAGTGTACCTCCACATGTGATGTGACAATAAAAGTGATTTGATTTGATTTGATATTTAGCCATGCTGGTGTTTTTATGTTAGCCACAACAAAGCACATCATATTATAAAATAAAACAGGGCAAGGACAATTGATATCTAGAAATATAATCAGAGATAAAACTTCAAAACATTTATGAATAAATCATCATAAAGAAACTGTACTTGGGTTTGGTGTTTTTTCGCAGATCCATTGACGATATTGTATCAAACACCAACCATCACCCCAAGACCTTCTCTCATCCTTTGTGACATAAGCACAGTCCTGTTTTCCACCATTATCAGGTTGTGTTTTTGCCCAGTACCTAGCAGGTCAGTGACAACAGCATTATTTTTTTTATTATTATTGAGGGAAAAATTAGCCTTTGTCTTTGGTGTTTGTGTGAGGAGTTTTGTCAGACTGATTTTCCATCAGCAGTTTTGAGTTTTTATAAACACACTGTACATTAAGATCACCAAATTACAGATAAAACTGGAGATAATATATATATATATATATATATATATATATATATATATATATATATATATATATATATCTATATTTACTTTTACTACACAAAGTATACAGAGAAACACACAAGCACAGACTGCACAAACATCTCGACTGATATAATAACTACTGCCTTGGCCCAGTGTGGAAAAAAAGTTTGGAAATCTTTTGGAAATTTAATAGTAATGAATGAACTAGTAAAGTAATAAACTGAACCAAAGTGAAGACTTACGTCAGAGTCAGTGGAGTCCCATCTACCCATTTCCATGTTCCCTCCTGTTCTTTGTCATTTAAACCAATCCAAGCGTCTTTTGTGGTGATCGTAGAGAGAAAGGTCTGTTTAATATGAAAAGAAAACATTTTACTTTTAAACCCCAATTTCATCTGCATATTTTATCTATAACCTATAGAATTATTTTATGTCATAAGTTGCACCTGGGAAGAAACATAATCATAGCAAATAATTTCATTTCACAGGCGCGGTGAAATTCCTTGCTCCTAAAGTCAACAACCCACATGCTAGAGCATGCAAAAGAAGCCTTTGCACAAAAAGATTGTCTGCTTTGCATACACTGATATTTGTTTACAATTTGAAAAATTGTTTGCCAAATAATTATTAACAGTTATTCTTTTCCTGCGTAGTGGAAATACAGATAACTATCACTGGATTACTTTACTGCTGAACAAATACTTCAAACTGTCCGCTTAATCTGGTGTACAACATAGCTTTTATGATTTAAAAAAATAATTATAATGAGGATAATGCATCATTCTCAAGAAAAAGGAAAAACTGCATAAACCTATTATTATAAAATGTGAATGAATGTAAACTGTGCCTATGTTGCTGCCTTTCAGTGCTCTTTGATCAGTCAAATACAGCTGCACACATCTGGCTGCAGAGCTTTACTGACTGTGGGTTCAGGCTGTAATTCATCTAAATAATGTTACATATTCTCTGAACAGTCAATCTGTGGAGTGGACAGGAGAGGAGGATGTTACAGGCTGTCTTTAGTAAGTAGCTCATTTGTCTGATCTGAACTAGTGTCTAATAAAACCGTTATCACTGTTACTATCATTTTGTGTAAATCTAAAGGGTCTTATAGCTACATTATGCACCATCCTTGAAGCTGCTGCATGCTAGGTGTTTTAAGTTTTTATTAGTGGTGTCAATAGATTAAAAAAGATTAACTAATCAATCTCACAATTTTCTGTTATTAATCGTGATTAATTGCAATTAATCGCAATTATTTGATCAATACTCTGGCTCCAATTACATTTTTTCAGCTTTATATTTTAAGGTTGTAACAGACATTTATGCAATACAATGAAGTAAATGCAGAATAAAGACAAAGAATGTATGCTGAAATTTAAAGAGAATTTTAATAGTTTTCATCAATCTTTAACACAGTGAAAACTTAAAAACCTTCAAGGTCATCAACAGTTATTGACCCCAGGCCTAAAGGTTAAAGTGAATACCATAACAGAATACCATAACAATAAAGGGTGCACAAAGCTCAGTATTTAAAACAGAAAAGACACAGCTGAAAACCCAGAATGTTGAACATTTTTCACTCCAAAGGAGCAATTTGGCTTAGTCCTTCTTTGCACTCAGACAGTTACTGAAGCAGACTATTCTGTTTACATTATCTGATAACAAAGAAGCACGCTTATTTTGAATCATGTGACCTGAGTGTGAGAATAATCTCTCACAAGACACTGTGGTTGCAGGGGTTGACAGGTACTTGTGTGCAATAGGTGCCAGCCTGGCATGTGCTCCTTCTCTCTTTAACCACCACTGTAGTGGACACTCTCCTCACGCAATTTTGGGCTCTGCTTTGTACAGATTCAGACAGCGGTCATTAGCGCCTTCCTCTGTATCTGAATCAGAAGAACCCAGCAAGCAGATGGACATCTTGCTCTTCTTTGGTGATGGTTCCTCTGTTGTCTGAGCAGATGGTTGGTGTGCACGCTGCCTCTGCCATCAGAAGGTCATGTACTGAAGCCCACACCTCTCTTCTTTAATCTTTGGAAAGGCACTTAAGGTCTTTAAACCTGGGATCAAGGGCAGTAGCGATCTTCAGCCATGTGAGATTGCTGCTGTCCCTCCGCTGAGCTAGGTCTGTGGTAAAACCTTTCTTAAACCCCAAAACATAACCTGGGTCATCATCTGAGGGCTCCATAATCCTGAACAAATGACTCAAGGCTGACAACATAATGGAACAGGAGACATACCGCTCCCCCAGCAGTTCGGTCACATATCTGCAATTGAAAAATCAATTGCTGGACTCCTGACCCATCTGGTCCTCATACAAAGCATGGGGTCTCGACACAATGGTTCCTCTCAAGGGCGGATTATGACACACATCTCCTGATGCAGCGCGAATGACTTCTCTCAGTCCGTCATCTTCTACTATGCTAACTGGTCAGCAGTTTTTAGCTATCCAAATTTCTAAGGAATTGGTTAATTTTTCTCTCACATTTTTGTTATTCATCCATGAGCACCATACTCCTGAAGCGTAGACTGGCAAGGTCCCATAGAGGCTGATTCAGTTGGGTGTTTTGCTCTCAGGTGATACACCAGTGATCAACTGCTTCTGTGGTACTTGAAATCAGCTTTGCAAATTGTGCTCTTTACTCTCGTTTTGTCCAACAAGCCGTCAGGCAACTTCTTAAAGAGAAACTCTCCACCCAAAAGTCCATCCTCGTCCATGCTTGCATGTTTTAACTATAGTAGTATGGTATCACTTCTTCTTCTAATCATTTCTGTCAGGCTAAATGCCAGCATAACACAATGTTGCCCCTTCCTGCAGAGCTGTTCATGAGTTTAAAGGTCTTAGATTACAGGAAATGTAAAAAAAACCAAAAAAAAAAAAACTGTGCTAATTGTGTTAAATTTTTCATGTTGACCTCAACAATTAACGCGTTCATTTTGACAGCAGTAGTTTTTATGATTTGTGATTATACTGTATCTGTGCAGCTGTTGTAGATCCATCACTCTGGTCATAGACCAGCACACATCTATTTGCTGTCTGTTGTCATTCTCTTGTCACTGCATAAATATTTGTTGTACAGTTTTCTTTAAATTATTTAAATTTTAGTTTGATCAGTTTTTTTATTCAGTAAAAATACATTTTTGTTACAGTAAAATGTACAAATGTTCTGCATTAAAATATTCTATAAACTCTATACAATTGTTTAGTCTTTAAATTGTACACCACAGCTGAAGCTAATTCACTGTAGCTAAATCATACCACAATTTGTTAGTTGATTCATATGATTCTAATTGTGTTACATGGGATGTACTGTGCACCAGTGAATGTCCTGCTTTATCACTGGCTTCACTTTAATACTGAAAAACATTTTTAAAAAAATGTGTAATTCTAGGGCAGGTTTTGAAGCTCTTCCATCCAGTTATGGTATGTGCAGTTACACGTGTTTGATGCAGACTGAGCAACTTTTTGTTCAAAGGTTTAAATGTCTGTATTTTGGCCAAAGTAAAAATTTGGCCATCACAGGCTTCTTTTCCTGATCCTTTTTATGTGTTTTTTAATTCATAAAAGACTTGTAATACTGTACAACAGATTAATGGGACAGCAGTGACGTGGCTTCAAAATTTCAGAACTTGCCTTAGATTACTCTGGTTTAAAGGATTTGTTCAGCAGTAAAGTAATACAGTGGTAGTTGTTCGTATTTATACTGCTCCACATCAAACAACAACTTATACAGTAAATCACTCTAGTTAACCTGCAGCATGCTGTAAATCACTCAAACCTTTCATTCATTTGTCATGTTTTTTTTTCCAACAATCAATAAATCATTGTCATCAAAAACTTGTTGATGCTGTCTACACAAGGTGATCAAGATGTTAATATATTCTCTCAGCGGTGTTACGGCCCTGGCCGTATACAGGATCAGTGTATGTCAGTATGTCTGTATTGTTTTTCATATGTGTGTACTGTGCCTTTAAGAGTCTCAGCAGGCCCCTCCTTGGGTGAACTGTTTTGGGTTGGCTTTGACCTGGCAGCTCCTCATTGGCCCCACTGTCAACAGGCTGTTTTGTTTTTTTTTGTTTTTTTCAGAAAAACCTTTTTATGTTTTTTATATTTATCAATCTAAAAAAATTAAACATTTAGTCTGATTTGATGTTACAATTAAAAAAGTGATTGTGTGTTTATCTGAAGAGTATGTAAATGTCTGGTTTCAACTGTATATTTGATGATGTTGGCAGTGGCGGTCCTAGCCTGTTTGGTGCCCTGGGCGAACACTCCCTCTGGCCCCCCCCACCCCCCCACACACATAAAACATATAAAGGATTGTACATTAACATAAAACTGTTGTCGGAACCATACTGAATTTCACCAGAGAAACACACACACACATACATATGAAGATAGAGAGAGTATGCATAGTATGCAAACGGCTACCAAACAGCCATCATAATTTATGATACAATGAGAACAGGACAAATCAACAATTGACAATGACTAATTAATATTAAAATCTGTAACATAATGTATCTTTTGCTCGTTTCTCCTCCTCTTCTTTTCTCTTTTTTCTAAACTGAGCACCTGATGGCTTTGAACTTTTCTTGGCTGTCTTCCATTGGTTTTAATTTTGCACTCCAGTATGAACACCCAGCCCCCAACTCGAGGATCACCACAACATAAGCTAATAGACCTACACCTTAGCTCACAGATTCACTTTGTCTGGGGTGTATTTCTGGGATTTCGCACAACCCTGGATTCAAATCATGAATAGGGATGGGTACCAGTGTCCGGTGCCATGATGGCACCGATTCTGACATAAACGGTAGTAACCAGACCGAAAAGCAGCACACATTTTGGTGCTTTCTTTCGGTGCTTTTTTCCCCCCTGAGATGTCATACACTTTGAATTCTAGCCAATCATTTTACCTTTGCAAGCATAGTAGGCGGGTCCAGGTACGTACGTTCTTTTAGAGCAGAGCTACAGATTAAAAATGCCCAAGGCGAAGCGGTCAAAAGTCTGGCTGTACTTCACAGCAAAAGATGCAAACTCAGCAGCCTGCAACAAGTGCTTTAAGGTGATACTATGATACTGTGCAAAGGAGGTAACTCCTCGAATCTGATGAAACACCTGGCGACGTATAGCATTTTGTTAAAAGCCGAGAAATGTGCCGTGTTGATAGCTTTGCGCGAGACCTCACACCGTGCACATCTACTGTGGGTGTGGTGTCTGTTATCGGACCCGGAGTTAGCAACATCCCCCCAAAGAGAGAGTCCTGGCCCTAGCCCTGCCAGTGTAGCAGAAATGATGACGGATGATGATGATGGCAGCAGCAGCCGTTCTTCTCTGCGTGAGTAGCTTAATGTTGTTCGTGTGTAATTTACGTTGAGTACGCTAACCACATTATTACATTAATGCATGTAAGGTGAACTAGCAAACACCGTCGTAGTTACATGCGGCTGTCTTCTTGTTTGATGGCAGATACTCCCTTCACCCTGGCCAAAAAGGCTAAAATGACCAAAGAAAAAGTGGGAAACAGCTAAACATGAGAGGTTTTTGGACAAAGTTTGTGGGGGGTTTTTTTTTCATTGATTAAGCACTGCTTCCAGCCAAGAGTGATACCATATATGCCCTATAGCTGCAGAAAAGGCTAACATTGTTGTCTTTTCACAAAAAAACTGCTGAGGTTTTTGGACAAAGTGTGTGTTCTCCATTCTTTAAGCACCGGTTCCAGCACCGGTTCCAGCACCGTTTAAGCACCGGCACTGTTTCCAAAGTACCGGTTTGGTACTGGTATTGGATAAAACCTAAACGATACCCATCCCTAATCATGAATACATAATGCGCTTGGATTGACAATATTATGAATGAAATGTGCTCTATTTGGAAGCCCCCCCCCCTCCCCTTTCGACGGGTTGTGTGTGAGACTTTAAATCATCAAACTGTAAATTAGAAATTTTAAATTGTTATTGATCCCTTTACCCCTGGTCCTAAACTGTATATTTATTTTCTTACTCTTCTTATATATATTGTTTGTTTACTTGCACTGCTGTAACTGGAGCGTCGTCTCGTCTCTCTGTATACTGGACTGTATGTAGCGGAGATGACAATAGTTCACTTTGACTTCAGCAGCGAGCAGGCGCACACTCTTCGCATTTAGAATTTCGAAAAAACATCGGTGCCAATTATAAGTCTGTATCATAATGTCTGGTGTTTTCGTGTTTGTTGGTTTGTTTTAATTTTGTTTTATTTTGCAGTTGGTTATTAGGTTCTGCTCCAGCCAGCCAGAGAATTCCCCGGCGCCCCGCCCTCTCCTCCCTGTGCAGCAAGCAGCAGGCGCACCTCGCAAACGGAGGGCGCCCTTACTCCCAGCAAATGGGCGATAGAAAACCGATCGGTGCCTATGACATTCCCAGTATGCGCTGGCATGACGTCGGGGCAGCATGAGTACGAGCAATTTTTTTTATTTATTTATTTTTGGCGATGCCCGTGATGCCGCCCGGGGCAACCGCCCGTGTCGCCCGTATCAAAAACCGCTACTGGATGTTGGTGTTTGGCAGCGTAAGCGCCTGGCTTAAAACAGGACATATGAGCTGCATTTAACCTTCAGTTTCTGTTTTCTTTATATAGTTAAAAAGATTTTAAGAGATTTTGCTGATGCACTTTAATTCAGCAAATATAATTTAAAATAACCATATTCATCATTGTTTTTTAACTTTATTCTGATTGTGTTAACATTAAGAAAAATTTTCATTTTTTAATACTAAAACTAATAGTAAAAAAATAAGAACCACCAAATAAGAAAAAAACAAAAAACAAAACAGAAAATGTCTTTTAGTTATAGGGTTTTTCCCCTCAATTTTGTTACCTGGTTTAATGTCTAGATATGTGCTGATTAAATTCTAAAAGTTAATTTTTTTTTCTCAAAACTGAACAAATTTTTATCTTCAATATTCATTTACAACACAGTAATACAACCATACATGTGGCCAGGAGGTAACAAAATGAACGAATTAAAGACACCAGTAAATATATAATTAAATGTTTCATTAATTAATAAAAAATTGAATCAATTAGTCAAATAAATATGTTAATAATTAATTAAATGCCTATTCATTTCATTTAAAATATTTAATCAATTATTTATTCATTTCAAATAGCATTTAATTAATTAATTTACAATTTGAAATAAATAAATAATAAATAAATAAATAAATAAATAATAATTTTCACACTAAATTAATTAATTAATTAAGTATGAAAAGAAATGAAATAAATACATCATGAAATAATTAATTAAATAAGTCAATAATTAATTACTCAAATGTGTCATTAATTGAATACAATTTGAAATAAATGAATAATTTAGTAAATGTTTTTTTAATAAAATGAATAGGCATTTAATTATTAATGAAATATTTATTTAATTAATTAATTCAAATTGTAATTAATTAATGAAATATTTAATTAATTACATAATTCATTATTTAATTAATTATTTCGTGGTAGGTTCATTTTGTCACTCCTTGACCTTCATATCCATAAACACAGTACCTGTTCTTCAGCGCTGTCAATAACCACCAGATCTGCTCCTCTGTCTTTGCAGTCCTTTCTGGCTGCATCCCAGGAACCAAAGCTTTCCGAGAGGAGATAGCAGCTATGGTTGAAGCTGCTCCATCCTACAGGACATGTTTTTTCTGGAAGAAATTACCAACAAGTACCAGTTCAGCACATCGGCGGGTGGGGGGGTGGCTTACTGGGCTTAAGCCCGGGTTGTTGTTTCAGAAGCCCAGGGTCTTTTGGGAGTGTAATTTGTTTGATAGTTAAATGCCTGACTGACAGCTGTATAAAACAAAAGCTACACACAATATTCGAAGCACATAGCTCATGATCGTAAATTCCCCTAATTTTGGTATGATCCGAGCTCAGGCACTAGGTGACTGAGCACAGCACTTGTGAGCAGGGGAGAAGCTGCTGCCTGCGAATTTGCTGTAGGAGAAGTGCAGACAGGCAGACAGAGGAGAGCTTAAGTTTGACCAGGTACCAAAGCAAATCATACTGTACAAATAATGTAAATATGACATGTGTATGACATATGAGTATCACAAAAGATTGATATCAAACTGATCACTTGGCCCATATTAGGTTACTTGCTGTTCGAGTGAATCAACAAATGATGAAATGAAAAGCCGAACAACAATGCTGTTCTTTTTAGAGAGTCTTAGCTTACATGTGTGTTTATTTCATATTTTCAGTTGTTACCCTTCAGGGCTTAATAAAGCACTCTAAATCGGTTTCAGTTATTTACTGATGTACACAACAATGGACATATGGTGCTTCTTTCAAAGAAAAAAACAGGCAAATGTTATTTTATATAATATGCTTTGTATGTTTTTTAAAATATATTTCTATGCAAAACAAGAGGAATTTCAATACACAGCAGTATTGTAGGGGTGGTTGTAGCTCAGGCGGTAGAGCAGGTCATCTACTAGTCTGCATGCCAAATATCCTTGGGCAAGATATTAACCCCAAATTGCTCTCCGATGCATCCATCCATGAATGTTACTTAGAAAGCACCTAGAAAAATGTGCTTGTGCGAATGGGTGTGAATGGGTGAATGCACAAGTTGTGTAAAGCACTTTGAGTGCTTAGAAGAGTAGAAAAGCACTATATGAGAACCAGTCCATTTACCAGTATATTCACAGTTGAAACCAGACATTTACATTAGAGATGGACCGATCCGATATTACGTATCGGTCCGATACTGACCTAAATTACTGGATCGGATATCGGAGGGAAATAAAAAATGTAATCCGATCCATTAAATATCAAAAAAGCACCTCACAAAACTTGCAACACGGCGTAACTCGGCTCATAACCGTAGCACGTCGGAGCAGTATGCATCACGTGATAGAGCGGCTGTGTGTATTTGTAGCCTCGCTAG
Organism: Oreochromis aureus; assembly: GCF_013358895.1. Classification (NCBI taxonomy): domain Eukaryota; kingdom Metazoa; phylum Chordata; class Actinopteri; order Cichliformes; family Cichlidae; genus Oreochromis; species Oreochromis aureus. Next base: position 24,979,857 of record NC_052957.1, read on the forward strand.
CGATCTGGCATTTCATCTGGAGGAAGTTATCCCAGAGAGAAGTAAAGCAAGTGTGTAAGTTCATCTCTGAATGTTTGTAAAGCATTCCCATGTTAAGATTAACAACCGATATATGGAGCGACTGCCTCTCTCTCTCTCCCTCTCCTGCTGCTACTTCAATCGTGAAACTGATCAATGATCAGCTGATCGGCTTTTCTGTCGCAAGTCCGTCTCTCTTCTTTGTTTTTGGCCCACTTTGCACCAGAAAGAGGAAACCAGCGGCTGAACAACAGCAGCACCTTTAAGCTTAATAAGCTGTTGTTAGAATTTATTTAATATTACTTTCTAGACCAGGATCCTTTTCTACGTAGTTGACGGCTGGTAACTGTGCAGGGGCGGATCTAGCAAAGTTTAGCCAGGGGGGCCGATAGGGCATGAACAGGGAAAAGGGGGCACAAAGACATACTTTTCTTTCTTATTCTCATTTAAAATGTCTAGCTTGTAATAAATAATTATCTGAATCTTACACCCAAAGTTTTAATCTGATGTAAAACGTATAGAAGTCCATTACTGTATATAAGTAACTATTAAGTCTAATATACCCTAGTAAGCTATTACTACTACTTTTTCCTTTGGGAAAGTACCATCTGTGCAGTCTGCAATTCTGTTGAAGAAAGATGTTGAATCTTTTCAATTATTCTTGAAAAATAATTTTTTTCTGTGCATTTTTTTTCACCCTGCATCAAATTAAAGTTGATTACATCGATTAAGCATCATCAGGTGGAGGGTGGGGGGTGGTTCCCCATTTTCTTTTGCTGGGAGTTTGCAACCCTATTAGTTAGGTTGCTTAATATTTCTGCTAAGTACTCTTTAAAATACCAGAATAGGGAGGATGGTGCAGGTTTAAGCTTATTAGATTGATCAGTATTGCTGAACTATGAAATATTTTGGGTGCAGTGTATTTTTTACATACAGGTATAACAGAATAGCTTTAGTGTTGTTGTTTATTTAAACTTGAGTATGAACTTATACAAAATGCAGCAAGATATTAAAAAAACAGTTTTATTGATTAAAAACACACTATATCGGATTCATATCGGTATCGGCAGATATCCAAATTTATGATAGCGGTATCGGTATCGGACATAAAAAAGTGGTATCGTGCCATCTCTAACATACACTTTAGGGAAAAACATAAAACCATTTTTTTTTTACTATTAAGCATCAATTTAGAGTAAACTTTTGGTTTTAGATAAATAAATATTGAAATATCTTTTGAATTAGTTAAATATCAGAATAAAGAGAGACAACTGTCTATTTTTATCACTTTCATCAAATTTAGGAGTACATATACACTAAGTTTAGTGTGTCTTTAATTAATAAGAAAACTCCAGACGATTCCATTCAGAGCTTAAGAAGCTTCTGATAGATTAGTAAAGTCCATTTGAGTAAATTGATGGCACACCTGTGGATGCATATAAGGCACCCCCAAAACACAGAGCCTGTTTCTTTGTCATGGGAAAATCAAGAGATATCAACCAAAAAACCTGGAAAAGAATTGTGGACCTCCATAAGTGTGGCTGAATTTTGAATACAATTTGGGTAATACAGACAATTTCTCTCTTTACTCCTAAATTTAACAAATATGTTTTTTATATTTATCAATCTAAAAAAATTAAACATTTAGTCTGATTTGATGTTACAATTAAAAAAGTGATTGTGTGTTTATCTGAAGAGTATGTAAATGTCTGGTTTCAACTGTATATTTGATGATGTTGGTGTTTGGCTTGATTGTCAGCACAAAGAGGGAGAGAGAGGAACAGAGAGGGAGATAGAGAGGAGAATGAGGACAGAACAGAGATGGAACAAGAGCCAGGTGAGACACATGTTAGTCAAATGGTTGTTGTGCCAAAACTCATTAGAACATGTATCTAGTACCTAGTGTTTCTTTTTAGGTTTGTTATTTTTCAAATTCTATATTTATTAAGTTATGCAGGTTTGTTTGCACAACAAGGCTAAATAGTTATATAAACTTTTCTGAATCTAAATAGTGTACTTTGGTAGAATTAAAAAAAATATATGGTACAAACTAGTAACTCATCATATTATCTATTGAAAAGAAATATTTGAATAATATTGACGCTGAAAATGTCATCGATAGGTTCGCAAAACTCAAGCCTCGAAGATACTAGCTGTGTCCCAAAACGTCGGCTGCATCCTCCTGAGGCCGCATTTGAAGGCCGATTACGTCACAGCCCGGCGACGAAGGCTGTCCCAATTCGTCGACTCCTTCAAATGCAGCCGACAAATGCGTCCTTCATTTCCCCGAATTTGAAGGATGGGTTGGGTGTGTCCTTCGTGGCCCACCATATCCCAGAATTCATAGCGCGGTCCAGCCAAATTTCAGCTGCCAACAATGGCGGCCGCTACTAAGTTTTAAAATTAGTCTTATTAATCTTTCTGGGTCACAAAATAAACTTTTAACATATTTTCAGGCGAGAAAGTAGCTGTGTAAATTTCAAATATCTGCTTGGTTTATCAAGACATCGCATATTTACAAAAGTGCGCGCCGACGATTTCGAGACGTCTGTTACCCACCCGCCGATAGCAAACCGGGGATTCAATGGTCGCTCGAGCGGGCGAGAGCAGCGGACTCCGGCTTCATCGCTTTCAGACCCCGCTCTTTCGCTGCTCAGGTTAAACATGATATATAAGTCACTCGGATAACTTAAAAATGTAATTGTTTGCCTTATTTCGGTGTTTTATTTGTTCGTGAGTAAATCGGGTTGGCTGAGATCAAAGTTATTAGATTATTAGATTAAATAAAACTTTATTAATCCATCGGGTGGGTCCCTCCGGGATTTTCACACAGCTGAATAAACGTCAAAAAGAAAACTGATTAAACAGAAGTGTGAGACGGTCGAGAATTTACGCCAGTGTCCTGTTATATTTTAGATAGCAAGGAGCAGACGTCTGAGTTTATTAAACTCCACCGACACAGCGGTGACGTTAATCAGAAGGCTAGACCGTCCCATTTCACAGCCTCACACTTCCGGCCTTCTCGGTCTTCGAAGGACTCGGCCCACGTAGACCGCGAAGGCCGGGTCCTCCGAAGGATGCAGCCGACGTTTTGGGACACAGCTACAGTCTCATGTTACCACAATAAAGAGGTGTTGTCAGTGTAGTGCAGGTTTATGATGATTTTCAGTGCTACTATCATCTAGTATTGATTCTCCTTCTGTTTTGGTTAAGTCCTAAAGAAGTCCTGATTTTGAACTGTTGTAGTCCTGTTTTAATTCCGGATCAGTTCTGGGTCTGGTGGAATTGGGGTTTAGTCCTCGTGTCTTGATACAGCCCTGATTTTGTTCTGCCTTGCTGCTTAATTAAAAAACTAGTTTAAGGTGTCCTGCATATGCGATACATATATTTTTTTTTCATATGAAGGTTTTCTTTTTCGAACAAAACTCAAAACACAGCCTAATAAATCTTCAACTTCACAGCATGTTTTTCAGTCTTTTCTAATCCCCACCCCAATCCCACATGCATGCTACCCTTTAGGCTAAGCCCCGTGTGTATAAAATGTCTGGCTGCGCCTCTGGTTCAGCAACTTAGTGAATGATATTTAAAGAACTCTATAACAATGCTCATTTGATCTGTTTAATTAATTGCAATTTTAGTACTTCAATGGTTTTGCTTTTATCAATCACACCAACAAGAACAGTAAAGTCCGAGGGACACATTTCCTGCTGGGAAATTAAAACAGAGTGGACTGTGTCAAAAAATAAGAGGATGAAAACACTATAGACTAATTGTTTGTGTGATCACTTTGTTGGTGAAAGTTGGACCCAGATCCAGTTTGGCAATGATGTGCTTTTTTCATTTGCCAAATATGGCAGTGTTGTGATCACATTCATTTCTGATACTAAACTATTATTGTCTTGGCTGAAATGACCATGTTGCTGATGAGACTGACAACAAATATTATGACTGCATGGTGGTTAGAACTGTTGTATTAGCACTGTGACAGACTGGTGACCTGCCCAGGCTGTACCCTGCCTCTCACCCACGGCAGCTGGGATAAGCGCCAAACAGAGATGGGCAGTAAGTGTAATCCGATTACTTTTTCAAGTAACGAGTAAAGTAAGGGATTACTATTGCAAAAAAGGTAATTAGATTACTGTTACTTTCCCGTGAGCACGCTGCGTTACTGCATTACTAAAACCGTGATTTTTTTGCGAGTGTCTCATGACAATGACGTGGCGAGTGCGGCGTTCGTGGCAACAGTATGCAGATCAACAATGGATAATATATCGAGTGTGGGAGAGAGTATGACCGTGCAGCGTTTAAAGTGTGGAAGTACTGACCTTACTTTGAGTTTGATTCTGTAAAAAGTGACAGACACATTAGCGTCCGCTGTTCGAAGAAAATGTCTTTTTACAGCGAAAACCCCCCCTAAACTTCCGCACAAGAACCGAGTAGGCTACGCTGCCACAGGAATGTGAAATTCACAGAGAAACTCGCGGATTCTTCCACTGACATGATGGCTGCGACACACCTGCACCAGGGCAAACCTCCGCCTGCCTCACTGCTGCTAAACAGGTGAAAATAGAGCAACAGGACCGCTGATTCTTTGATTTTATTTATTTTCTGCTGTGTTTTACTTGCATCTATTTGAAAGAGTGAGTGTAAACACAAAAAATTTTTTTATTTACATGTTGAGTTGTGCAGAAAATAGGTTTAAATGTTTAACCTATTTTCTGCTGTGTTTTACTTGCATCTATTTGAAAGAGTGAGTGTAAACACAAAAAACTATTTTATTTTATATGCTGGAGTTGTGCAGAAAATTGGTTTAAATGTTAAACCTATTTTCTGCTGTGTTTTACTTGCATCTATTTGAAAGAGTGAGTGCAAATACAAAACACTATTTTATTTTACATGCTGGAGTTGTGCAGAAAATAGGTTTAAATGTTAAACAAATTTCTTCCAGTCAGAGAATGTTATGTATAATTTAATTTTTGCTTAATGTATGAAGTTAAAAGATTAAAACTAATAAAACAAGTTTTATAAAGAGACTTTTCATTTGACTACATTTTATATGATGGATTATGCAGAAAAAGTAGAATTGGGCTGAAAGATCTATCGCTTTATTACCTATTCAGGTTGTAAAAACTAAGTAACTAAGTAACTAATTACTTTCAAAAATAAGTAATCGGTAAAGTAAAGGGATTACTTTTGGGGGAAGTAATCAGTAATTAGTTACTGATTACGTTTTTCAAGTAACTTGACCAACACTGGCGCCAAACCTCCCAAGACCCTGAATTGGATAAGTGGAAGACAATGCATAGATGTGACTGTTAACCCACTTTCAGGCCTTTTGTTCAAACATTAATATCTGAGGCAGTGTTTGAACATCTAAAAAAATTTTAGAGATAAAAGACTGAAATTTTCACTGACCTTTCTTACCATCAAAATAAATCAGAATTTGTAATACATCAAAAATCTTGGCTATTAAAAATATGCTCCAGTGACCCTGAATTGGATAAGCACAAGAGAATGCCTGGATGGGAATAAATTAAATTAAATATCCTCCAGCAACTTTCTTGGGTTGACTTTATGAATTTCGAAGAATTTCAGTGAGTGCAAAGTCTTAAAGAGCCACAATCCCAAATGACAATGCATATTTGGTCTCTTAATGCAGCATTTAAGTTTGATTAATTTAAGTTAAGATAAGATAAGATGACCTTTATTAGTCCCACACGTGGGAATTTGTTTTGTCACAGCAGGAAGTGGACAGTGCAAAAGTTCTGAAGCAAAAATTAGAATACGATAAGAATAAATACAGTACATAACTGTACAGAATAGAATAGAATAAAATAAAATAAAATACTATATACTGTGAGTAAAATTAAGTAATTAAATTTCTCACTCTGTTTGTACAAACTCAGAAGCCTTTCAAACTCGTTGAGATTTTCAGAGAGGTTGGCACGCAGCAGGTCTCTTTTCCTCACTCATGACGGCAAGTTTTTACCACACAGTGGAGAGATTTGCATTCAGGCTGTCTCTTTCCTCAATCATAATGAAGTCTGAAATAAATAAATTAGGACAGGTTTTTGAGACATCACAAAACATCTTGTGCATTCATACTTAGACTGCTTCTGATTTATTTTAAATCATAAAACCTTTGAACATTGCTCTGCTTGTCAAATATTAATTCAGCACTCAGTGGCAGTTTGAACAATTATTTATGAAGAATCAGACTCACAGTGGACACCATGAGTGACAAATCTAGTTAGAAGTAAAACACCCAGCAGACTCCAAAACACAATGACACCTAAATAACAATTCCCCTTACAGCTGTTTGGACCTGAAAAGAGAAGAAAAAGAACTGAATTATGCAACAGTAATAACAGCTGTTAAAATAAATCTATCACTTCGTACCTGTGTGATGTGTTGACGGTTTTGGGTTGTCTTGTTCAGCAGATTCAGCACTGGCAGAAATTTCCTCCATTGCTCACAAGCAGGCAAATTATTTCCTAAATGGTGAGATGTGTAGCTCAGCGCTTGTAACCTGAAATTATCAGTGGTTTCAAGTTCTTCTTTTTTTGAACGTCCGAGGATGTCACACATTTCAGATGTTGTTGATATGATTTTCACAGCACTAATCGACCAGTAAAAGTGGATCTGATCCTTTCTAAAGATAATTTTGTATATGATAGTCATATGAAAACTAATAAAAGTTCAATTACGCAGTAATTGAACTTTTATTACGCAGTTTTTTTTAAGAACTTTAAAGTTTCAGATTTTCATATAATGAAAATGATCAGAAAGTTAGTAATTAAAGCTTTAGGCTCCTGCCTAAAGTTCTTATTTAGAAACTATATAGAAACACGCTAGATAGTATTTTTTAATCACTTTTTAAAGATGGATTATTTATTGTCATTGCTGCAGAGACATTTGTATGATATGTGATTAAAAATAACCTCAACACAAGAATGAGATATTAACATTACACATGAAAGTGCTAAAAGGCGAGAATTTCTCTCCCTCTCTCTTACTTTTTAAAACATCGAGAAGCTTTGTATAAACATTATAATTTCTTGGAAACAGCACAAAAACAACAGGTCAGCTCCTAAAAATGTTATATTAGCACAAGTGGAAAGTGGCAATTAGGAGATCTTTACCTGATTTAGCCTTTGATTGATCAACAGGTTGTGAGAATCCTATTTTTAACTACCAAGACTGCCACTACCATGCTAGTAGATGGCAACAGCCTCCAGAACATAAGCACAAATATATAAACATGGAGAGGAAAAGGAACAAGTAGGTAGAAAAAACAAGGAAAAAAAGGCAGCAAAAGGACAGGGGGACCATAGCAAGAACTAAAGTTAGTCAAGTATAACCTATTGAGGCCAACAGTCTGAAGGCAATGATGAAATATTCATTCATCTGATATTCAGTGTAAGTGTAAGTGCACGTGGCACTAGGACGCTCTAGACCGCAGGTCGTAAGTGAAGCAGTGGGAATGAGAATCAGCACCTCCAAATCTGAGGCCATGGTCCGCAGCCGAAAAAGGGTGAAGTGCCCACTCTGGGTCAGGGATGAGTTCCTGCCCCAAGTGGCAGAGTTTAAGTATCTCGGGGTCTTGTTCATGAGTGATGGGAGAAGGGAGCGGAGATCGACAGACAGATTGGTGGGAACACCTTGGTGTCCCCCTGGACAAGCTGGAGGAGGTGGCTGGGGAGAGGGAGGTCTGGGCTTCTCTGCTTAGGCTGCTGCCCTCTTGACCCAGCCCCGGATACGTTGAAGAATATGGATGGATGGATGGATGATAATTGTGTGGATGCTGGAGGCATCCACACTATTGAGTTCCTGTTTCTCTTTATTCTTTATTATTATTGTGTGGATGCTGGAGGCATCCACACTATTGAGTTCCTGTTTCTCTTTATTCTTTATTATTGTGTGGATGCTGGAGGCATCCACACTATTGAGTTCCTGTTTCTCTTTATTCTTTATTATTATTGTGTGGATGCTGGAGGCATCCACACTATTGAGTTCCTGTTTCTCTTTATTCTTTATACTTTATTATTATTGTGTGGATGCTGGAGGCATCCACACTATTGAGTTCCTGTTTCTCTTTATTCTTTATACTTTATTATTATTATTATTGTGTGGATGCTGGAGGCATCCACACTATTGAGTTCCTGTTTCTCTTTATTCTTTATACTTTATTATTATTATTATTGTGTGGATGCTTTATGCATCCACACTATTGAGTTCCTGTTTCTCTTTATTCTTTATTCTACTTTCTTATTATTATTATTCTAGTTGCCACTTTTGCACTTTTTTTTTGGCACTTTTCTACTTCCACAATTTTCAGCCGATTTTCACCGTTCAAATTTTAAACTATTCTGCTATTTCTGCTAATGTGCGCTATGACTTTTGGTATTTTTAACTCTTATACTTTTTAAAATATTAAGCTTTTTTCCTTTAATTTGTCCCATTGAAATGAATGGGAAACTTCCGCAATTCTGCTAAAACTTGCTTGTTTTTGAAACTTAACTACTTTTTCCTACTTTCACGTAGAACAACCATTCAAACTTTAAAATGTTCACAAATTATTGGGCTATTCATGAATGATTCAGCTTTTTCATATCTGTTACAGTTTTACTTTTATCCCTCTTAAAGTTTTGAGTTGCAAAATTGTGATTTTTCAGAAAATACATGCGTTGTTATGGTTGCTATGCACTTGGCTTCCAGTGTGCCACTGTAGGTTTCGTGAGTCTTCTCTTCATGTCCGAACAACTTCTTGCTACTTGCTCAATTTTCACTCAACTTCCACAAATTATACATCAAAACGTAGGCATTTTTGCTGGCTTTCCGAAAATGTCACCATCATTGTTGTGAGATTTATAGAATTTTGGCAAATCTCCTCAGACCAACACAAAAAGTCGCAAAACTCTCCATAGAAAGTCAATGGAGAGCTTGTTCAAAATCATCGCTGATTTCTGTAATGAGAGGCATATTCGAATCGTATATCTCCTTAACGAAGCGAAGTTAAGACATAAGGCTTGTCCCAGTATATCTTCAGACACTCCTGACGCTCACAATTCAAGAATTTTTTCTCACCTATTACCGTTCTGAAATGAGTTAGACTTGTTTGAGGGTAGGAAATTCGTCCTTCGCTCAGATTTCTTCAGATTTCAAACTCTGAAATGAACAACTTTTTCTCTCGTCATATCTTTTTTTGGATTTCCACAGAGACCTGAAAATTTCCATGATTGTTCACCAAAGCCTGCTGTCTCTTACGGTGAAAGAATGATATTGATACTCCAAATAGATTTAGAGTTAGAAAGCGTTGTTTGAGGGCAAGTCAAGGCAGTTTTCGCTTGCCTCTGCTCAGTTATGGTGCATTAGAAGTCAAATATCTTTAATAATTCATATTTTAATGATAAATTGTAAACACTTTAAGATTCCCCATCTCTTCTGAACAAAACGGTGTAAGAATGACCGTTCTAGCCCCTACGGTTAGGAAATTATGGTCATTTGTTTGAGGGGAGTCGTCATTATGAGAAATAGACTGCAAAAATCCTGTGTCTCTCTGTGCTGCGTGCACCTGTTTTGGCGGGAAAAAGTGCACAGGCTCTCTGATTGGTGGATTCAAATTCAGCAGCTCCCAGGCTGCTTGACTGAGCTAGAAACTTACTTCTCTCTCCTGTGTGTGTGTGTGTGTGTGTGTGTGTGTGTGAGTGTGTGTGTGTGTGTGTGTGTGTGAGTGTGTGTGTGTGTGTGACAGAGAGAGAGAGAGAGAGAGAGAAAGGCTTGTTATGGGATGATCTCATTGTAAGGTTTAAATTCAATATATTTAGACTGGTTGACTGAATTGGATCTTGTGTGTGTGTGTGTGTGTGTGTGTGACAGAGAGGGAGAGAGAGAGAGAAAGCCTTCTTATGGGATGATCTCAATGTAAGATTCAAAATCATTATATTTAGACTGGTTGACTGAATTGGATCTTGTGTGTGTGTGTGTGTGTGTGTGTGTGTGTGTGTGTGTGTGTGTGTGTGTGACAGAGAGAGAGAAAGCCTTTTTATGGGATGATCTCATTGTAAGATTCAAAATCAATATATTTAGACTGGTTGACTGAATTGGATCTTGTGTGTGTGTGTGTGTGTGTGTGTGTGTGTGTGTGTGTGAGAGAGAGAGAGAGAGAGAGAGAGAGAGAGGCTTGTTATGGGATGATCTCATTGTAAGATTGAAAATCAATATATTTAGACTGGTTGACTGAATTGGATCTTGTGTGTGTGTGTGTGTGTGTGTGTCTGTGTGATTTAAATTCAATATAGTTAGACTGGTTGACTGAATTTGATCCTGTGTGTGTCTGTCTGTGCACGTGTGTTACCATATGTGTACATATATGTGGTTGTGTGACTGTTATACTTTTTTTTTGCTGGTTTTTTTCTCATTTAACAATTACATTTGAGGGACCCTTAGCATGTTCAGCATTTTTCAGCTGTCCATTTTGCTTTTCCAATTTTTCTATTTAGGTTATTACTATTGTGCTAAGTCATAGCATTTCTGCTGCTTTCCAGTATTTGTGCTAAATACAGCATTTCTGCTAAATCATACTATTTCTTCTATTTCATCAGATTTGTGCTAAATATAGTGTTTCTGCTACAGCATAGTATTTCTGCCAAATATAGTATTTTTGATTAATTATAGTTTTTCTACCAAATCATAGTACAGTTTTACTGCTTTTTATATGGCTTCTAAGACAACCAATCATATCCGAGGGCTTGCACATTCAAATTTGCATATTGTTGCCTTCATGGCTTCCCAGCCAGCCAATCATATCTTAGGCCTTGCACATTCAAATTTGCATATTGGGGCAATCATGGCTTCTAAGACAACCAATCATCTATGTCATATATCTATGATATTTCATATTTTTATTTTAAATGGTCAACATTTCAAGATTCTCCCATGTCTTCTGAACACAACGGTCTAAGAATGACCGTTTTAGCCCCTACGGTTTAGGAATTTATGGCTGTTTGTTTGAGGGGAGTCCTCACTATGACAAATAGACTGCAAAAATCCTGTCTCTCTCTGTGTTGTAAAAGCCTGCACTTGGTGCACCAGTTTTGGCAGGAAAAAGCACACAGCCCCTCTGATTGGTGGATTCAAATTGAGAATCTCACAGCTGTTTGACTGACCTAGAAACATGCTGTTAACAGCCCCTGTTCACTTGCTGATGTGCGCGCGTGT
>NC_052957.1:24996094-25040392 GCF_013358895.1 Oreochromis aureus
TATTTCTGCTAAATCATAGTATTTTTGTTAAGTTTAAGAATGTTTGGCTAAATATATTCTTTCTGTTATCTTATACTATTTCTCCTAAATTCTTGTATTTTTGACAAGTTATCGTGTTTCTGGTAAGTTACATTATTTCTGCTAAGTTCTGCTATGCTATTGTATTTCTGCCAAGTATTATGTTTCCTCTAAGATATTACAGTTCTGCTAAGTTACTACATTTTAGCAAAGTTCCTTTGCTTCTGCAAAGCTTTTACAAATTCTGCAACTTTTCAGCTTTTTCTGCTAGTTTCAGCAGACAGCTTCAGCATTACAGCATCCACACTGCATTTTCGCAGGAAATGCAAATTTTTCTAGTTATTATTATTATTCCAGTTGCTTCCGTACGTTTTTTGGCACTTTTCTACTTCCACAATTTTCAGCCGATTTTCACCGTTCAAATTTTAAACTATTCTGCTATTTCTGCTAATGATTGCTATGACTTTTGGTATTTTTAACTCTTATACTTTTTAAAATATTACGTTTTTTTCCTTTAATTTGTCCCATTGAAATGAATGGGAAACTTCCGCAATTCTGCTAAAACTTACTCTTTTTTGAAACTTAACTACGTTCTCATACTTTCGCCTAGAACAACCATTCAAATTTTAAAATGTTCACAAATTATTGGGCTATTCATGAATGATTCAGCTTTTTCATATCTGTTACCGTTTTCATCGTATCCCTCTCTAAGTTTTGAGTTTCATCTTTGTGATTTTTCACAAAATACATGCGTTGCGTTGTTATGGTTGCTATGCAGTTGGTTCTAAGTGAGCCACTGTACCTTTGGCAATTTTCTCTTCATGTCCGAACAACTTCTTGCTACTCGCTCAATTTTCACTTAACCCACACAAATTATACATCAAAACGTAGGTATTTTTGCTGGCTTTCAGAAAATGTTACTATCATTGTTGTGAGATTTATAGAATTTTGGCAAATCACCTCAGACCAACACAAAGTCAGAAAACTCTCCATAGAAAGTCAATGGAGAGCTTGTTCAAAATCATCGCTTGATTTCTCTAATGAGAGGCATATTCGAATCGTCATATCTCCTTAACGAAGCGAAGTTAAAACATGAGGCTTGTCCCCGTATATCTTCAGACACTCCTGATGCTCACAATTCAAGAATTTCTTTCTCACCTATTACCGTTCTGAAATGAGTTAGACTTGTTTGAGGGTAGGAAATTCGTCCTTTGCTCAGATTTCTTCAGATTTCAAACTCTGAAATGAACCACTTTTTTCTCTCTTGTCATATCTTTTTAATGGATTTCCACAGAGACCTGAAAATTTCCATGATTGTTCACCAAAGCCTGCTGTCTCTTACGGTGAAAGAATGATATCGATACTCCAAATAGATTTAGAGTTAGAAAGCGTTGTTTGAGGGCAAGTCAAGGCAGATTTTGCTTGCCTCTACTCAGTTATGGTGCATTAGAAGTCAAATATCTTCAATAATTCATATTTTAATGATAAAGTGTCAACACTTTAAGATTCCCCATCTCTTCTGAACAAAACGGTGTAAGAATGACTGTTCTAGCCCCTACGGTTAGGAAATTATGGCCATTTGTTTGAGAGGAATCCTCACTATGAGAAATTCACTGCATAAATCCTGTCTCTGTGCTCTGTGTGTGTAAAAAACGGCTGCACCTGTTTTGGCGGGAAAAAAGTACACAGCCTCTCTGATTGGTGGATTCAAATTTAGCAGCTCCCAGGCTGCTTGACTGACCTAGAAACTTGATTTTCTCTCCTGTGTGTGTGTGTGTGTGTGTGTGTGTGTGTGTGTGTGTGTGTGTGTGAGAGAGAGAGAGAGAGAGAGAGAGGCGAGAGAGAGTTTTATGGGAGCATCTTATTGTATGATTTAAATTCAATATATTTAGACTGGTTGACTGAATTTGATCCTCTGTGTGTCTCTCTGTGCATGTGTGTTTCCATATGTGTCCATATTTGTGATTGTGTCACTGTTATACTTTTTTTTGCTGATTTTTTTCATTTAACAATTACATTTGAGGGACCCTTAGCATGTTCAGGATTCTTTCAGCTGTCCATTTTGCTTTTCCAATTTTTCTATTTAAGTTATTACTATTTTGTTGAGTCATATCATTTCTGCTGCTTTTCAGTATTTGTGCTAAATATAGCATTTCTGCAAAATCATACTATGTCTGCTATTTTATGAGATTTGTGCTAAATACAGCATTTCTGCTAAATCATACTATTTCTGCTATTTCATAAGATTTGTACTAAATATAGTGTTTCTGCCAAATATAGTATTTCTGCTTAATTATAGTATTTCTGCCATTTTATAGTATTTGTGCTAAAACATAGTATTTCTACTAAATGTAGTATTTATGCTTAATCATACTATTTGTATATATTTCTGCCAGGACCCCAGGCAGCTAATCCTCTGTGAGGACTGATACATATAAAATTTACATATCAGGGCCTGCACGGCTTCCCAGCCAGCCAATCATATCTGAGGTCTGCCCTTTCTTCTCTCGTCATATCTCAGCGACAGATGTACAAAGAGCAATGCAAATCACAGTCAAAGTACACGAAAGTACGCTGATTCACCCAGTACAAGAATTATGCTTCTAGTCCACCTAGTTTTTGAGTTACACGACGTTTTGTAACTCCAAAAAACTGTCTTTTTTGCCTCTCACCGCAATCTAATTCTGACTGCTCATCACCCTGTTTTCCAGGCGCTCGCTCTCTTTCCCAGTGGCGCAGTTGGTAATGACACAGGTCTGCAACCAAAAGGTCGTGGGTTCAATTACACCTTGGGCAACATGTTTTTTTTCCCTACAAATTAATACACTATCACAGACCAGTAATTGATATTCATCATTTATTACAATTCTGCAAACTTTTATGATTTTAGCAGCTTTTCTAATATGGACCTCAGATTCTTGTTAACACTCCATGGCACAAATACTCTTCCCTTTAGGCTCTGTGTATGTGTGTGTGTATCAATATTTCTCCCATTTTAAAGTATTACTCCTCCATAATTGTATTTCTGTTAAATCAAAGTACTTTTACTACATCTTAGTACTTCTGCTCAATCATAGTATTTCTGCTAAATCATAGTATTTTGCCAAATTATGGTTTTTGTGCCAAATCATAACATTTGTTTTATGTTACAGTATTACTACTAAGTGGAGGAATTTCTGTCATGTTACAGTATATGTGCTGATTACAGTATTTCTGCTAAATCATAGGATTTCTACTATATTATATTTTTCTTTCTAAATATAGCATTTCTGCTATATAATTATATTACTGCTATGTTATAATATTTGTGCTAAACCAGAGTATTTCTGCTGAAACATAGTATTTCTGCCGAATGATAGTATTTCTGTCAAATTACAGTATTTTTGCTAAAACATAGTATTTTTAAAAAAAATTTCAATATTAATAGTAAATTACAGTGTCTCTGGTAAATCGCAGCATTTCTGCTATGTTGTACTGTTTTTCTAAATCATAGTATTTCTGTAATGTTTAAGAATGTTTGCCTAAATATATTCTTTCTGTTATCTTATACTATTTCTCCTAAATTCTTGTATTTTTGAGAAGTTATCGTGTTTCTGGTAAGTTACAATATTTCTGCTAAGTTCTGCTATGCTATTGTATTTCTGCCAAGTATTATGTTTCCTCTAAGATATTGCAGTTCTGCTAAGTTACTACATTTTAGCAAAGTTCCTTTTCTTCTGCAAAGTTTTTACAAATTCTGCAACTTTTCAGCTTTTTCTGCTTGTTTCAGCAGACAGCTTCAGCATTACAGCATCCACACTGCATTTTCGCAGGAAATGCAAATTTTTCTAGTTATTATTGTGTGGATGCCCTAAAGGGCTTCCACACTATTGAGTTCCTGTTTCTCTTTATTCTTTATTATTCCTCTAGTTGCTTCCGTACACTTTTTGGCACTTAACTACTTTCTCAGTTTTCAGCCGATTTTTTCAGTTCAAACTCTATACTGTTCTGCTCTTTCTGCTAATGATGGCTATGACTTTTGGTGTTTATTACTGTTATACTTTTTAAAATATTACACTTTTTTCCTTTAATTTGTCCCATTGAAATGAATGGAAAACTTCCACAATTCTGCTAAAACTTGCTTGTCTTTGAAACTTAACTACTTTGTCATACTTTCACCTAGAAACTCCATTCAAACTTTAAAATGTTCTCAGATTATTGGGCTATTCCTGTCTGATTCAGCTTTTTCAGATCTTCTACCGTTTTAATCTTATCTCTCTTTAAGTTTTCAGTTGCAAAATTGTGATTTTTCAGAAAATACATGCGTTGCTATGGTTGCTATGCAATTAAGTCAGAGTGAGTGCTGGTCCGTTCTGAATTTTCTCTTCATGTCTAAACAACTTCTTGCTACTGGCTCAATTTGCACTCAACCCCCACAAATTATACATCAAAACGTAGGTATTTTTGCTGGCTTTCAGGCAATGTCACTATCTTTATTGTGAGATTTACCGTTTTTTCGCAATTTGCCTCGGAGTGACACAAGGTCTCAATACTCCCCATTCAAAGTCTATGGGAGGTTTTGAAATTCAGAGCTGAAATTCTGTAACGGGAGGCATTTTAAAATCGCCATATCTCTTTAACAAAGCAAAGTTAGGACATGAGGCTTGTGCCAATATATCTTCAGACACTGCTGACACTCACAGTGGAAGCAGTTTTACAATTATCTTACCGTTGAGCAATGAATTACGTTTGTTTGAGGGTGGAAATCTGTCCTTCTCTCAGTCTTCAAACTCTGGAAATGAAGCCGTTTCTTCTCTCGTCATATCTCCGCGACGAAGGTAGAACGAGCTATGAAAATCGTAGTCAAAATACACCAAAGTCCGCTGATTCACCCAGTACAAGAATTATGCTGCTAGCCCTCCTAGTTTTTGAGTTACACGACGTTTTGTAACTCCAAAACGGCAGCGTTTTTCGCCTCTCACCGCGATCTATTTTCTGACTGCCCAAGTATCTGTCTTTCAGACTACCGCCCCCTGTCCAGGTGGCGCAATCAGTAATGACACGGCTCTGCAGCTCAAAGGTCGTGGGTTCAATCCCACCTTGATCCACGTTTTTTTTTCACTACAAATTTATACACTATCACAGACCTGTAATTTATATTGCTAATTTATTACAATTCTGCAAAGTTTTATGATTTTAGCAGCTTTTCTAATATGGACCTCAGATTCTTGTTAACGCTCCATGGCAGAAACAAGTACACAGCCTGATGAAGCAGACAGAGGCAGTACCTCTGATTGGTGAATTTGAGCAGAACCAGGTTGTTCTTTCATTTCATTTCTTTATTTATTTCACACATGGTTCAACAGTGTTTCTTTTTCTACATACAGAACCTTCTGCCTCTTTTCAGCAGAAATTCTGCTCATCTCTTGTGTTGGAGTGCCCTCTTGTGGCGCCTTTTGGGTAGTGCCTTAGTGAACACTGCAAAGAAGTGGTATCAGACTGGTTTGTAGTGGAGGAATTTGTTGCCAGTTTCTTTCATCTTTAATCCGTATTCATGTTGTAATGTAGTAGTACCACAATATGGCAGAAACACTATGTTTTGGCACAAATACTTTGATTTAGTATACTTTAGCTTCTTCAGCTTCTTCACCCCTTTTCAGCAAAATTTTCATTTTTTCACCCTTTTCAGCACAAATTCCAGCTTTTTGGCTGTATTCAGAAAAAGACAACTCTTTTGAGCAGAAACTCTGCTGATTCATCTCTTTTCAGCGCAAGTTTCTGCTTCTTTGCCTCTCTTTTCTGCAGAAATTCTGCTGATTCACCTCTTTTCTGCAAAATTTTCAGCCTTTTCACCTCTTATCAGCTTCTGCTCATTTCAGCAGAATTGTCCGTCTCTCCACCTCTTCTTTGTAAGGGTGACTTTGGCTCAGGGAAATGAATAGCCACCTTTGAGCAGAAATTCTGCTGATTCATCTCTTTTCAGCGCAACTTATTGCTTCTTTACCTCTTTTCTGCAGAAATTCTGCTGATTTACCTGTTTTCTGCAAAATTTTCAACCTTTTCACCTCTTCTCAGCACAATTCTCAGCAGCTTCTGCTCATTTTAGCAGAATTGTCGGTCTCTCCTCCTGTTTTTTGAGAGAATGAGTTTAGCTCAGTGAGATGAGTAGCTGCCTTGAGACAAGGAGGGCCAGGTTCCAATCCTGCTCAGGGCGACATGTTTTTTTTCACCACCATACAACTTTTTGCAACTTTTCATCTTTTTCAGCTTTTCAGCAGACAGCTTCAGCGTTAAGGCATCCACACAGCATTTTCGCAGGAAATGCAAATTTTTCTAGTTATTATTATTATTCTAGTTGCCACTTTTTGCACTTTTTTTGGCACTTTTCTACTTCCACAATTTTCAGCCGATTTTCACCGTTCAAATTTTAAACTATTCTGCTATTTCTGCTAATGATCGCTATGACTTTTGGTATTTTTAACTCTTATACTTTTTAAAATATTATGCTTTTTATGCTTTTTTTTGTCGCATTGAAATGAATGGAAAACTTCCAAAATTCTGCTAAAACTTGCTCGTTTTTGAAACTTAACTACTTTTTCATACTTTCACATAGAAACTCCATTCAAACTTTAAAATGTTCACAAATTATTGGGCTATTCATATGTGATTCAGCTTTTTCATATCTGTTACCATTTTCATCTTATCCTCTTAAAGTTTTGAGTTGCAAAATTGTGATTTTCAGAAAATACATGTGTTGTTATGGTTGCTATGCACTTGGCTTCCAGTGTGCCACTGTAGGTTTCGCAGTCTTCTCTTCATGTCCGAACAACTTCTTGCTACTTGCTTAATTTTCACTCAACTTCCACAAATTATACATCAAAACGTAGGTATTTTTGCTGGCTTTCAGAAAATGTCACTATCATTGTTGTGAGATTTATAGAATTTTGGCAAATCTCCTCAGACTAACACAAAGTCGGAAAACTCTCCATAGAAAGTCAATGGAGAGTTTGTTCAAAATCACCGCTGGTTTCTGTAATGAGAGGCATTTTCGAATCGTCATATCTCCTTAACGAAGCAAAGTTAAGACATGAGGCTTGTGCCAATATATCTTCAGACACTCCTGACGCTCACAATTCAAGAATTTTTTCTCACCTATTACCGTTCTGAGATGAGTTACACTTGTTTGAGGGTAGGAAATTAGTCCTTCGCTCAGATTTCTTCAGATTTCAAACTCTGGAAATGAGGCAATTTTTTCTCTCGTCATATCTTTTGATGGATTTCCACAGAGACCTGAAAATTTCCATGACTGTTCACCAAAGCCTGCTGTCTCTTACGGTGAAAGAATGATATCGATACTCAAATAGATTTAGAGTTAGAAAGCATTGTTTGAGGGCAGGTCAAGGCAGTTTTTGCTTCGCCTCTACTCAGTTATGGTGCATTACAAGTCAAATATCTTTAATAATTCACATTTTAATAATAAATTGTCAACACTTGAAGATTCCCCCATCTCTTCTGAACAAAACGGTGTAAGAATGACCGTTCTAGCCCCTACGGTTAGGAAATTATGGCCATTTGTTTGAGGGGAGTCCTCACTATGGAAAATAGACTGCACAAATCCTGTCTCTCTCTGTGGTGTGTGTGTAAGCTGGTGCACCTGTTTTGGCGGGAAAAAGTATACAGCCTCTCTGATTGGTGGATTCAAATTTAGCAGCTCCCAGGCTGCTTGACTGACCTAGAAACTTGATTTTCTCTCCGTGTGTGTGTGTGTGTGTGTGTGTGTGTGTGTGTGACAGAGAGAGAGAGAAAGAGAGGGCGAGAGAGAGTTTTTATGGGAGCATCTTATTATATTATTTAAATTCAATATATTTAGACTGGTTGACTGAATTTGATCCTGTGTGTGTCTCTCTGTGCATGTGTGTTTCCATATGTGTCCATATTTGTGATTGTGTCACTGTTATACTTTTTTGCTGATTTTTTCATTTAACAATTACATTTGAGGGACCCTTAGCATGTTCAGGATTTTTCAGCTGTCCATTTTGCTTTTCCAATTTTTCTATTTAAGTTATTACTATTGTGTTGAGTCATAGCATTTCTGCTGCTTTTCAGTATTTGTGCTAAATACAGCATTTCTGCAAAATCATACTATGTCTGCTATTTTATGAGATTTGTGCTAAATACAGCATTCCTGCTAAATCATACTCTTTCTGCTATTTCATAAGATTTGTGCTAAATATAGTGTTTCTGCTATTTCTGCCAAATTTAGTATTTTTGATTAGTTAGTTAGGGTTTTTCTACCAAATCATAGTACAGTTTTACTGCTTTTTATAGGATTTTTAGAGGATATTTATATTGCTTAATATAGTATTTCTGCTTTTTATAGGATTTGTGCTTAATATAGTTTTTCTAAAAATGTAGTATTTATGCTTAATCATACTATTTCTATATATTTCTGCCAGGTCCCCAGGCAGCTAATCCTCTGTGAGGACTGATACATACAAATACATATCAGGGCCTGCACGGCTTCCCAGCCAGCCAATCATATCTGGGGTCTGCCCTTTCTTCTCTCGTCATATCTCAGCGACAGATGTACAAAGAGCAATGCAAATCACAGTCAAAGTACACCAAAGTACGCTGATTCACCCAGTACAAGAATTATGCTTCTAGTCCACCTAGTTTTTGAGTTACACGACGTTTTGTAACTGCAAAAACGGCGTTTTTGCCTCTCACCGCAATCTGATTCTGACTGCTCATCACCCTGTTTTCCAGGCGCTCGTTCTCTTTTCCCAGTGGCGCAGTTGGTAATGACACAGGTCTGCAACCCAAAGGTCGTGGGTTCAATTACACCTTGGGCAACATGTGTTTTTCCCTACAAATTAATACACTATCACAGACCACTAATTCATATTCATCATTTATTACAATTCTGCAACCTTTTATGATTTTAGCAGCTTTTCTAATATGGACCTCAGATTCTTGTTAACACTCCATGGCACAAATACTGTTCCTTTAGGCTCTGTGTGTGTGTGTGTGTGTGTGTGTGTGTGTGTGTGAGAGAGAGAGAGAGAGAGAGAGCCTTTTGATGGGAGCATCTTATTATATCATTTAAATTCAATATATTTAGACTGGTTGACTGAATTTGGTCCTGTGTGTGTCTCTCTGTGCATGTGTGTTTCCATATGTGTCCATATTTGTGATTGTGTGACTGTTATACTTTTTTGCTGATCTTTTTTTTTCAATTAACAATTAGATTTGAGGGACCCTTAGCATGTTCAGGATTTTTCCAGCTGTCCATTTTGCTTTTCCAGTTTTTCTATAAGTTATTACTGTTGTGCTAAGTCATAGCATTTCTGCTGCTTTTCAGTATTTGTGCTAAATACAGCATTTCTGCTAAATCATACTATTTCTGCTATTTTATGAGATTTGTGCCAAATACAGCATTTCTGCTAAATCATACTATTTCTGCTCTTTCATAAGATTTGTACTAAATATAGTGTTTCTGCTCAAAAATAGTATTTCTGCCAAATATAGTATTTTTGATTAATTATAGTTTTTCTACCAAATCATAGTACAGTTTTACTGCTTTTTATATGGCTTCAAAGACAACCAATCATATCTGAGCGCTTGCACATTCAAATTTGCATATTGTTGCCTTCATGGCTTCCCAGCCAGCCAATCATATCTGAGGCCTGACACATTCAAATTTGCATATTGGGGCCCTCGTGGCTTCTTAGATAACCAATCATCTATGTCATATATCTATGATATTTCATATTTTTATTTTAAATGGTCAATATTTCAAGATTCTCCCATGTCTTATGAACAAAACAGTCTAAGAATGACCGTTTTAGCCCCTACGGTTAGGAATTTATGGCTGTTTGTTTGAGGGGAGTCCTCACTATGTGAAATAGACTGCAAAAATCCTGTCTCTCTCTGTGCTGTAAAAGCCTGCACTTAGTGCACCAGTTTTGGCGGGAAAAAGCACACAGCCTCTCTGATTGGTGGATTCAAATTGAGAAGCTCACAGCTGTTTGACTGACCTAGAAACATGCTGTTAACAGCGCCTGTTCACTTGCTGATGCTGATGCTGTGTGTGTGTGTGTGTGTGTGTGAGAGAGAGAGAGAGAGTGTGTGTGTGTGTGTGTGTGTGTGTGTGTGTGTGTGTGAGCCTTTTGATGGGAGCATCTTATTGTATGATTTAAATTCAATATATTTAGACTGGTTGACTGAATTTGGTCCTGTGTGTGTCTCTCTGTGCATGTATGTTTCCATATGTGTCCATATTTGTGATTGTGTGACTGTTATACTTTTTTTTTGCTGATTTTTTTTTTTTCATTTAACAATTAGATTTGAGGGACCCTTAGCATGTTCAGGATTTTTCCAGCTGTCCATTTTGCTTTTCCAATTTTTCTATTTAAGTTATTACTATTGTGCTAAGTCATAGCATTTCCGCTGCTTTTCAGTATTTGTGCTAAATACAGCATTTCTGCTAAATCATACTATTTCTCCTATTTTATGAGATTTGTGCCAAATACAGCATTTCTGCTAAATCATATTATTTCTGCTATTTGATAAGATTTGTGCTAAATATAGTATTTCTCCTAAAAAAATAGTATTTCTGCCAAATATAGTATTTCTGCTTAATTATAGTATTTCTGCCATTTTATAGTATTTGTGCTAAAACATAGTATTTCTACTAAATGTAGTATTTATGCTTAATCATACTATTTGTATATATTTCTGCCAGGTCCCCAGGCAGCTAATCCTCTGTGAGGACTGATACATACAAATACATATCAGGGCCTGCACGGCTTCCCAGCCAGCCAATCATATCTGAGGTCTGCCCTTTCTTCTCTCGTCATATCTCAGCGACAGATGTACAAAGAGCAATGCAAATCACAGTCAAAGTACACCAAAGTCCGCTGATTCACCCAGTACAAGAATTATGCTTCTAGTCCACCTAGTTTTTGAGTTACACGACGTTTTGTAACTCCAAAAACGGCGTTTTTCGCCTCTCACGCAATCTAATTCTGACTACTCATCACCCTGTTTTCCAGACGCTCGCTCTCTTTCCCAGTGGCGCAGTTGGTAATGACACAGGTCTGCAAACCAAAGGTCGTGGGTTCAATTACACCTTGGGCAACATGTGTTTTTTCCCTACAAATTAATACACTATCACAGACCACTAATTCATATTCATTATTTATTACAATTCTGAAAACTTTTATGATTTTAGCAGCTTTTCTAATATGGACCTCAGATTCTTCTTAACACTCCATGGCACAAATACTGTTCCTTTTAGGCTCTCTGTGTGTGTGTGTGTGTGTGTGTGTGTGTGTGTGTGTGTGTGTGTGTGTGAGAGAGAGAGAGAGAGAGAGAGAGCAAGAGAGAGCCTTTTGATGGGAGCATCTTATTATATGATTTAAATTCAATATATTTAGACTGGTTGACTGAATTTGGTCCTTTGTGTGTCTTTCTGTGCATGTGTGTTTCCATATGTGTCCATATTTGTGATTGTGTGACTGTTATACTTTTTTGCTGATTTTTTTTTTTTCATTTAACAATTAGATTTGAGGGACCCTTAGCATGTTCAGGATTTTTCAGCTGTCCATTTTGCTTTTCCAATTTTTCTATAAGTTATTACTGTTGTGCTAAGTCATAGCATTTCTGCTGCTTTTCAGTATTTGTGCTAAATACAGCATTTCTGCTAAATCATACTATTTCTGCTATTTTATGAGATTTGTGCCAAATACAGCATTTCTGCTAAATCATATTATTTCTGCTATTTCATAAGATTTGTACTAAATATAGTGTTTCTGCCAAATATAGTATTTCTGCTTAATTATAGTATTTCTGCCATTTTATAGTATTTGTGCTAAAACATAGTATTTCTACTAAATGTAGTATTTATGCTTAATCATACTATTTGTATATATTTCTGCCAGGTCCCTAGGCAGCTAATCCTCTGTGAGGACTGATACATATAAAATTTACATATCAGGGCCTGCACGGCTTCCCAGCCAGCCAATCATATCTGAGGTCTGCCGTTTCTTCTCTCGTCATATCTCAGCGACAGATGTACAAAGAGCAATGCAAATCACAGTCAAAGTACACGAAAGTACGCTGATTCACCCAGTACAAGAATTATGCTTCTAGTCCACCTAGTTTTTGAGTTACACGACGTTTTGTAACTCCAAAACAGCAGCGTTTTCGCCTCTCACCGCAATCTAATTCTGACTGCTCATCACCCTGTTTTCCAGGCGCTCGCTCTCTTTCCCAGTGGCGCAGTTGGTAATGAGACAGGTCTGCAACCCAAAGGTCGTGGGTTCAATTACACCTTGGGCAACATGTTTTTTTTTTCCTACAAATTAATACACTATCACAGACCACTAATTCATATTCATCATTTATTACAATTCTGCAAACTTTTATGATTTTAGCAGCTTTTCTAATATGGACCTCAGATTCTTGTTAACACTCCATGGCACAAATACTGTTCCCTTTAGGCTCTGTGTATGTGTGTGTATCAATATTTCTCCCATTTTAAAGTATTACTCCTCCATAATTGTATTTCTGTTAAATCAAAGTACTTTTACTACATCTTAGTACTTCTGCTCAATCATAGTATTTCTGCTAAATCATAGTATTTCTACTATATTATATTTTTCTTTCTAAATATAGCATTTCTGCTATATAATTGTATTACTGCTATGTTATAATATTTGTGCTAAACCAGAGTATTTCTGCTGAAACATAGTATTTCTGCCAAATGATAGTATTTCTGTCAAATTACAGTATTTGTGCTAAAACATAGTATTTATTTTAAAAATTTCAATATTAATAGTAAATTACAGTGTCTCTGGTAAATTGCAGCATTTCTGCTATGTTGTACTGTTTTTCTAAATCATAGTATTTCTGTAATGTTTAAGAATGTTTGGCTAAATATATTCTTTCTGTTACCTTATACTATTTCTCCTAAATTCTTGCATTTTGAGAAGTTATCGTGTTTCTGCTAAGTTACAATATTTCTGCTAAGTTCTGCTATGCTATTGTATTTCTGCCAAGTATTATGTTTCCTCTAAGATATTGCAGTTCTGCTAAGTTACTACATTTTAGCAAAGTTCCTTTGCTTTTGCAAAGTTTTTACAAATTCTGCAACTTTTCAGCTTTTTCTGCTAGTTTCAGCAGACAGCTTCAGCATTACAGCATCCACACTGCATTTTCGCAGAGGAAATGCAAATTTTTCTAGTTATTATTCCAGTTGCTTCCGTCGTTTTTGGCACTTTTCTACTTCCACAATTTTCAGCCGATTTTCACCGTTCAAATTTTAAACTATTCTGCTATTTCTGCTAATGATTGCTATGACTTTTGGTATTTTTAACTCTTATACTTTTTAAATATTACGTTTTTTTCCTTTAATTTGTCCCATTGAAATGAATGGGAAACTTCCGCAATTCTGCTAAAACTTACTCTTTTTGAAACTTAACTACGTTCTCATACTTTCGCCTAGAACAACCATTCAAATTTTAAAATGTTCACAAATTATTGGGCTATTCATGAATGATTCAGCTTTTTCATATCTGTTACCGTTTTCATCGTATCCCTCTCTAAGTTTTGAGTTTCATCTTTGTGATTTTTCACAAAATACATGCGTTGTTATGGTTGCTATGCAGTTGGTTCTAAGTGAGCCACTGTACCTTTGGCAATTTTCTCTTCATGTCCGAACAACTTCTTGCTACTCGCTCAATTTTCACTTAACCCACACAAATTATACATCAAAACGTAGGTATTTTTGCTGGCTTTCAGAAAATGTTACTATCATTGTTGTGAGATTTATAGAATTTTGGCAAATCACCTCAGACCAACACAAAGTCAGAAAACTCTCCATAGAAAGTCAATGGAGAGCTTGTTCAAAATCATCGCTTGATTTCTCTAATGAGAGGCATATTCGAATCGTCATATCTCCTTAACGAAGCGAAGTTAAAACATGAGGCTTGTCCCCGTATATCTTCAGACACTCCTGATGCTCACAATTCAAGAATTTCTTTCTCACCTATTACCGTTCTGAAATGAGTTAGACTTGTTTGAGGGTAGGAAATTCGTCCTTTGCTCAGATTTCTTCAGATTTCAAACTCTGAAATGAACCACTTTTTTCTCTTGTCATATCTTTTAATGGATTTCCACAGAGACCTGAAAATTTCCATGATTGTTCACCAAAGCCTGCTGTCTCTTACGGTGAAAGAATGATATCGATACTCCAAATAGATTTAGAGTTAGAAAGCGTTGTTTGAGGGCAAGTCAAGGCAGATTTTGCTTGCCTCTACTCAGTTATGGTGCATTAGAAGTCAAATATCTTCAATAATTCATATTTTAATGATAAAGTGTCAACACTTTAAGATTCCCCCATCTCTTCTGAACAAAACGGTGTAAGAATGACTGTTCTAGCCCCTACGGTTAGGAAATTATGGCCATTTGTTTGAGAGGAATCCTCACTATGAGAAATTCACTGCAGAAATCCTGTCTCTGTGCTCTGTGTGTGTAAAAACGGCTGCACCTGTTTTGGCGGGAAAAAGTACACAGCCTCTCTGATTGGTGGATTCAAATTTAGCAGCTCCCAGGCTGCTTGACTGACCTAGAAACTTGATTTTCTCTCCCTGTGTGTGTGTGTGTGTGTGTGTGTGTGTGTGTGTGTGTGTGAGAGACAGAGAGAGAGAGATAGAGAGGGCGAGAGAGAGTTTTTATGGGAGCATCTTATTGTATGATTTAAATTCAATATATTTAGACTGGTTGACTGAATTTGATCCTCTGTGTGTCTCTCTGTGCATGTGTGTTTCCATATGTGTCCATATTTGTGATTGTGTCACTGTTATACTTTTTTTTTTGCTGATTTTTTCATTTAACAATTACATTTGAGGGACCCTTAGCATGTTCAGGATTCTTTCAGCTGTCCATTTTGCTTTTCCAATTTTTCTATTTAAGTTATTACTATTTTGTTGAGTCATATCATTTCTGCTGCTTTTCAGTATTTGTGCTAAATACAGCATTTCTGCAAAATCATACTATGTCTGCTATTTTATGAGATTTGTGCTAAATACAGCATTTCTGCTAAATCATACTATTTCTGCTATTTCATAAGATTTGTACTAAATATAGTGTTTCTGCCAAATATAGTATTTCTGCTTAATTATAGTATTTCTGCCATTTTATAGTATTTGTGCTAAAACATAGTATTTCTACTAAATGTAGTATTTATGCTTAATCATACTATTTGTATATATTTCTGCCAGGACCCCAGGCAGCTAATCCTCTGTGAGGACTGATACATATAAAATTTACATATCAGGGCCTGCACGGCTTCCCAGCCAGCCAATCATATCTGAGGTCTGCCCTTTCTTCTCTCGTCATATCTCAGCGACAGATGTACAAAGAGCAATGCAAATCACAGTCAAAGTACACGAAAGCACGCTGATTCACCCAGTACAAGAATTATGCTTCTAGTCCACCTAGTTTTTGAGTTACACGACGTTTTGTAACTCCAAAAACTGTCTTTTTGCCTCTCACCGCAATCTAATTCTGACTGCTCATCACCCTGTTTTCCAGGCGCTCGCTCTCTTTCCCAGTGGCGCAGTTGGTAATGACACAGGTCTGCAACCAAAAGGTCGTGGGTTCAATTACACCTTGGGCAACATGTGTTTTTTTTCCCTACAAATTAATACACTATCACAGACCAGTAATTGATATTCATCATTTATTACAATTCTGCAAACTTTTATGATTTTAGCAGCTTTTCTAATATGGACCTCAGATTGATCTTGTTAACACTCCATGGCACAAATACTCTTCCCTTTAGGCTCTGTGTATGTGTGTGTGTATCAATATTTCTCCCATTTTAAAGTATTACTCCTCCATAATTGTATTTCTGTTAAATCAAAGTACTTTTACTACATCTTAGTACTTCTGCTCAATCATAGTATTTCTGCTAAATCATAGTATTTTGCCAAATTATGGTTTTGTGCCAAATCATAACATTTGTTTTATGTTACAGTATTACTACTAAGTGGAGGAATTTCTGTCATGTTACAGTATATGTGCTGATTACAGTATTTCTGCTAAATCATAGGATTTCTACTATATTATATTTTTTCTTTCTAAATATAGCATTTCTGCTATATAATTGTATTACTGCTATGTTATAATATTTGTGCTAAACCAGAGTATTTCTGCTGAAACATAGTATTTCTGCCGAATGATAGTATTTCTGTCAAATTACAGTATTTTTGCTAAAACATAGTATTTTTAAAAAAATTTCAATATTAATAGTAAATTACAGTGTCTCTGGTAAATCGCAGCATTTCTGCTATGTTGTACTGTTTTTCTAAATCATAGTATTTCTGTAATGTTTAAGAATGTTTGCCTAAATATATTCTTTCTGTTATCTTATACTATTTCTCCTAAATTCTTGCATTTTTGAGAAGTTATCGTGTTTCTGCTAAGTTACAATATTTCTGCTAAGTTCTGCTATGCTATTGTATTTCTGCCAAGTATTATGTTTCCTCTAAGATATTGCAGTTCTGCTAAGTTACTACATTTTAGCAAAGTTCCTTTTCTTCTGCAAAGTTTTTTACAAATTCTGCAACTTTTCAGCTTTTTCTGCTTGTTTCAGCAGACAGCTTCAGCATTACAGCATCCACACTGCATTTTCGCAGGAAATGCAAATTTTCTAGTTCTAGTTGCTTCCGTGCGTTTTTGGCACTCAACTACTTCCACAATTTTCAGCCGATTTTCACCGTTCAAATTTTAAACTATTCTGCTATTTTTGCTCTTTCCGGCAATATCTTTTGGTATTTTATACTGTTATACTTTTTAAAATATAAAGCTTTTTTCCTTTAATTTGTCCCATTGAAATGAATGGGAAACTTCCATAATTCTGCTAAAACTTGCTTGTTTTTGAAACTTAACTACTTTTTCTTACTTTCACGTAGAACAACCATTCAAACTTTAAAATGTTCTCAAATTATTGGGCTATTCAGGAATAAATCAGCTTTTTCAAATCTTTTACCGTTTTACTTTTATGCCTCTTAAAGTTTTGAGTTGCAAAATTGTGATTTTTCACAAAATACATGCGTTGTTATGGTTGCTATGCACTTGGCTTCCAGTGTGCCACTGAAGGTTTTGCAGTCTTCTCTTCATGTCCGAACAACTTCTTGCTACTTGATCAATTTTCACTCAACTTCCACAAATTATACATCAAAACGTAGGTATTTTTGCTGGCTTTCAGAAAATGTCACCATCATTGTTGTGAGATTTATAGAATTTTGGCAAATCTCCTCAGACCAACACAAAGTCTCAAAAATCCCCATAGAAAGTCAATGGAGAGCTTGTTCAAAATCACAGCTTGATTTCTGTAATGAGAGGCATATTCGAATCGTCATATCTCCTTAACGAAGCGAAGTTAAAACATGAGGCTTGTCCCAGTATATCTTCAGACACTCCTGACACTCACAATTCAAGAATTTCTTTCTCACCTATTACCGTTCTGAAATGAGTTAGACTTGTTTGAGGGTAGGAAATTCGTCCTTTGCTCAGATTTCTTCAGATTTCAAACTCTGGAAATGATCCACTTTTTTCTCTCGTCATATCTTTTTAATGGATATCAACAGAGACCTGAAAATTTCAAGATTGTTCACCAAAGCCTGCTGTCTCTTACGGTGAAAAAATGATATTGATACTCCAAATAGATTTAGAGTTAGAAAGCGTTGTTTGAGGGCAAGTCAAGGCAGTTTTGCTTTGCTCTACTCAGTTATGGTGCATTAGAAGTCAAATATCTTTAATAATTCATATTTTAATGATAAATTGTCAACACTTTAAGATTCCCTGATCTCTTCTGAACAAAACGGTGTAAGAATGACCGTTCTAGCCCCTACGGTTAGGAAATTATGGCCATTTGTTTGAGAGGAATCCTCACTATGAGAAATTCACTGCAGAAATCCTGTCTCTGTGCTCTGTGTGTGTAAAAACGGCTGCACCTGTTTTGGCGGGAAAAAGTATACAGCCTCTCTGATTGGTGGATTCAAATTCAGCAGCTCCCAGGCTGCTTGACTGAGCTAGAAACTTACACACACACACAGGGAGAGAGAAGTGTGTGTGTGTGTGTGTGTGTGTGTGTGTGTGTGTGTGTGTGTGTGACAGAGAGAGAGAGAGAGAGAGAGAGAGAGAAAGGCTTGTTATGGGATGATCTCATTGTAAGATTTAAATTCAATATATTTAGACTGGTTGACTGAATTGAATCTTGTGTGTGTGTGTGTGTGTGTGTGTGTGACAGAGAGAGAGAGCGAGAGAGAGAGAAAGGCTTGTTATGGGATGATCTCATTGTAGGATTTAAATTCAATATATTTAGACTGGTTGACTGAATTGGATCTTGTGTGTGTGTGTGTGACAGAGAGAGAGAGAGAGAGAGAGAGAGAGAGAGAAAAGCCTTTTTATGGGATGATCTCATTGTAAGATTCAAAATCAATATATTTAGACTGGTTGACTGAATTGGATCTTGTGTGTGTGTGTGTGTGTGTGTGTGTGTGTGTGTGTGTGAGAGAGAGAGAGAGAGAGAGAAAGCCTTTCTATGAGATGATCTCATTGTAAGATTCAAAATCAATATACTTAGACTGGTTGACTGAATTGGATCTTGTGTGTGTGTGTGTGTGTGTGACAGAGAGAGAGAGAGAGAGAGAGAGAGAGAAAGAAAGGCTTGTTATGGGATGATCTCATTGTAAGATTTAAATTCAATATATTTAGACTGGTTGACTGAATTGGATCTTGTGTGTGTGTGTGTGTGTGTGTGTGTGTGTGATTTAAATTCAATATAGTTAGACTGGTTGACTGAATTTGATCCTGTGTGTGTCTGTCTGTGCATGTGTGTTTCCATATGTGTACATATTTGTGGTTGTGTGACTGTTATACTTTTTTTTGCTGTTCTTTTTTTCATTTAACAATTACATTTGAGGGACCCTTAGCATGTTCAGGATTCTTTCAGCTGTCCATTTTGCTTTTCTTTTTTAAGTTATTACTATTGTGTTGAGTCATAGCATTTCTGCTGCTTTTCAGTATTTGTGCTAAATACAGCATTTCTGCAAAATCATACTATGTCTGCTATTTTATGAGATTTGTGCTAAATACAGCATTTCTGCTAAATCATACTCTTTCTGCTATTTCATAAGATTTGTGCTAAATATAGTGTTTCTGCTATTTCTGCCAAATTTAGTATTTTTGATTAATTAGGGTTTTTCTACCAAATCATAGTACAGTTTTACTGCTTTTTATAGGATTTTTAGAGGATATTTATATTGCTTAATATAGTATTTCTGCTTTTTATAGGATTTGTGCTTAATATAGTTTTTCTAAAAAATGTAGTATTTATGCTTAATCATACTATTTCTATATATTTCTGCCAGGTCCCCAGGCAGCTAATCCTCTGTGAGGACTGATACATACAAATACATATCAGGGCCTGGAGGGCTTCCCAGCCAGCCAATCATATCTGGGGTCTGCCCTTTCTTCTCTCGTCATATCTCAGCGACAGATGTACAAAGAGCAATGCAAATCACAGTCAAAGTACACGAAAGTACGCTGATTCACCCAGTACAAGAATTATGCTTCTAGTCCACCTAGTTTTTGAGTTACACGACGTTTTGTAACTCCAAAAAACAGCGTTTTTCGCCTCTCACCGCAATCTAATTCTGACTGCTCATCACCCTGTTTTCCAGGCACTCGCTCTCTTTCCCAGTGGCGCAGTTGGTAATGACACAGGTCTGCAACCCAAAGGTCGTGGGTTCAATTACACCTTGGTCAACATGTTTTTTTTCCCTACAAATTAATACACTATCACAGACCACTAATTCATATTCATCATTTATTACCATTCTGCAAACTTTTATGATTTTAGCAGCTTTTCTAATATGGACCTCAGATTCTTGTTACTCCATAACACAAATACTGTTCCCTTTAGGCTCTGTGTGTGTGTGTGTGTGTGTGTGTGTGTGTGACAGAGAGAGAGAGAGAAAGCCCTCATTGTAAGATTTAAATTCAATATATTTAGACTGGTTGACTGAATTGGATCTTGTGTGTGTGTGTGTGTGTGTGTGTGTGTGTGTGTGTGTGTGTGTGTGTGTGTGAGACAGAGAGAGAGAGAAAGCCTTTTATGGGATGATCTCATTGTAAGATTTAAATTCAATATATTTAGACTGGTTGACTGAATTGGACCGTGTGTGTGTGTGTGTGTGTGTGTGTGTGTGTGTGAGACAGAGAGAGAGAGAGAGAGAGAGAGAGCCTATTTATGGGATGATCTCATTGTAAGATTTAAATTCAATATATTTAGACTGGTTGACTGAATTGGATCTTGTGTGTGTGTGTGTGTGTGTGTGTGTGTGTGTGTGTGTGTGTGTGTGTGTGTGACAGAGAGAGAGAGAGAGAGAGAGACAGAAAAGCCTTTTTATGGGATGATCTCATTGTAAGATTTAAATTCAATATAGTTAGACTGGTTGACTGAATTTGATCCTGTGTGTGTCTGTCTGTGCATGTGTGTTACCATATGTGTACATATTTGTGGTTGTGTGACTGTTATACTTTTTTTTGCTTTTTTTTTTTTTCATTTAACAATTACATTTGAGGGACCCTTAGCATGTTCAGGATTTTTCAGCTGTCCATTTTGCTTTTCCAATTTTTCTATTTAGGTTATTAGTATTGTGCTAAGTCATAGCATTTCTGCTGCTTTCCAGTATTTGTGCTAAATACAGCATTTCTGCTAAATCATACTATTTCTTCTATTTCATCAGATTTGTGCTAAATATAGTGTTTCTGCTACAAAATAGTATTTCTGCCAAATATAGTATTTTTGATTAATTATAGTTTTCTACCAAATCATAGTACAGTTTTACTGCTTTTTATATGGCTTCTAAGACAACCAATCATATCCGAGGGCTTGCACATTCAAATTTGCATATTGTTGCCTTCATGGCTTCCCAGCCAGCCAATCATATCTTAGGCCTTGCACATTCAAATTTGCATATTGGGGCAATCATGGCTTCTAAGACAACCAATCATCTATGTCATATATCTATGATATTTCATATTTTTATTTTAAATCGTCAACATTTCAAGATTCTCCCATGTCTTCTGAACACAACGGTCTAAGAATGACCGTTTTAGCCCCTCTGATTAGGAATTTATGGCTGTTTGTTTGAGGGGAGTCCTCACTATGAGAAATAGACTGCAAAATCCTGTCTCTCTCTGTGCTGCATGTGTAAAAGCCTGCACTTGGTGCACCAGTTTTGGCGAGAGAAAAGCACACAACCTCTCTGATTGGTGGATTCAAATTGAGAAGCTCACAGCTGTTTGACTGACCTAGAAACATGCTGTTAACAGCCCTGTTCACTTGCTGATGCTATGTGTGTGTGTGTGTGTGTGTGTGTGTGTGTGTGAGCCTGAGTGTGTGTGTGTGTGTGTGTGTGTGTGTGTGTGTGTGTGTGAGAGAGAGAGAGAGAGAGAGAGAGAGAGAGAGAGAGAGAGAGAAAGACACACAAAGCCCTTTTTAGGGCAGCATCTCATTGTTGGATAAAAATATAATATATTCAGACTGGTTGACTGGCATAGACCCTGTGTGTGTGTGTCTCTCTGTACATTTGTGTATCCATATTTGATTTTGTGCGTATTTGTTGATTTGTGTATCCATATTTAATTTTGTGTGTATCTGTTGGCTGTTCTTATTTGTATTTCTAAATGTATTTTTATTTTATTTTTCACAGGTGAACAAAAATTAGTTTTGAGCAAACTTAACCATGTTCCTTTTTATTCAGCTTGTCATTTTACCTTTCCAATATTTTCACTTAAGTTATTACTATTCTGCTAAATCATAGTATCTGTTCTAAATCATTGTTATTGAGCTATATTGCAGGATTTCTGCTAAATCATAGTATTTCTACTATATTATATTTTTCTTTCTAAATATATCATTTCTGCTATAGAGTAGTATTTCTGTAATGTTTAAGACTGTTTGGCTAAATATATTCTTTCTGTTATCTTATACTATTTCTCCTAAATTCTTGTATTTTTGGGAAGTTATCGTGTTACTGGTAAGTTACAATATTTCTGCTAAGTTCTGCTATGCTATTGTATTTCTGCCAAGTATTATGTTTCCTCTAAGATATTGCAGTTCTGCTAAGTTACTACATTTTAGCAACGTTCCTTTGCTTCTGCAAAGTTTTTACAAATTCTGCAACTTTTCAGCTTTTTCAGCTAGTTTCAGCTGACAGCTTCAGCGTTCCAGCATCCACACTGCATTTTTTCGCAGGAAATGCAAATTTTTCTAGTTGTGTGGATGCCCTAAAGGCTTCCACACTATTGTTTTCCTGTTTCTCTTTCTTCTTTATTATTATTCCCCTAGTTGCTTCCGTACACTTTTTGGCACTTATCTACTCCCTCAGTTTTCAGCCGATTTTCTCCGTTCAAACTCTAAACTGTTCTGCTCTTTCTGCTAATGCCGGCTATGACTTTTGGTGTTTATTACTGTTATACTTTTTAAATATTACACTTTTTCCTTTAATTTGTCCCATTGAAATGAATGGGAAACTTCCACAATTCTGCTAAAACTTGCTTGTTTTTGAAACTTAACTACTTTGTCATACTTTCACCTAGAAACTCCATTCAAACTTTAAAATGTTCTCAGACTATTGGGCTATTCCTGAATGATTCAGCTTTTTCAGATCTTCTACCGTTTTAATTTTATACCTCTTTAAGTTTTCAGTTGCAAAATTGTGATTTTTCAGAAAATACATGCGTTGCTATGGTTGCTATGCAATTAAGTCAGAGTGAGTGCTGGTCCGTTCTGAATTTTCTCTTCATGTCTAAACAACTTCTTGCTACTGACTCAATTTCCACTCAACCCCACAAATTATACATCAAAACGTAGGTATTTTTGCTGGCTTTCAGACAATGTCACTATCTTTATTGTGAGATTTACCGTTTTTTGCAATTTGCCTCGGGTGACACAAGGTCTCAATACTCCCCATTCAAAGTCTATGGGGAGGTTTTGAAATTCAGAGCTGAAATTCTGTAACGGGAGGCATTTTAAAATCGCCATATCTCTTTAACAAAGCAAAGTTAGGACATGAGGCTTGTGCCAATATATCTTCAGACACTGCTGACACTCACAGTGGAAGCAGTTTTTACAATTATCTTACCGTTGAGCAATGAATTACGTTTGTTTGAGGGTGGAAATCTGTCCTTCTCTCAGTCTTCAAACTCTGGAAATGAAGCCGTTTCTTCTCTCGTCATATCTCCGCGACGGAGGTAGAGAACGAGCTATGAAAATCGCAGTCAAAATACACCAAAGTCCGCTGATTCACCCAGTACAAGAATTATGCTGCTAGCCCTCCTAGTTTTTGAGTTACACGACGCTTTGTAACTCCAAAAAACGGCGTTTTTCGCCTCTCACCGCGATCTATTTCTGACTGCCCAAGTATCTGTCTTTCAGACCGCCGCCCCCTTTCCAGGTGGCGCAATCAGTAATGACACGGCTCTGCAGCTCAAAGGTCGTGGGTTCAATCCCACCTTGGTCCACGTTTTTTTTTTCACTACAAATTTATACACTATCACAGACCTGTAATTTATATTGCTAATTTATTACAATTCTGCAAAGTTTTATGATTTTAGCAGCTTTTCTAATATGGACCTCAGATTCTTGTCAACACCACATGGCAGAAATACATACAAGTAAACAGCCTGATGAAGCAGACAGAAGCAGTACCTCTGATTGGTGAATTTGAGCAGAACCAGGTTGTTCTGCCTCTTTTCAGCAGAAATTCTGCTTATTCACCTCTTTTCAGCGCAATGTTCTGCTTGTTCACCTTTTCTGCAAAATTTTCAGCCTTTTCACCTCTTATTAGCACAAATCTCAGCTGTTTTCAGGAAAAACTCTTTTAAACAGAAATTCTGCTGATTCACCTCTTTTCTGCAAAATTTTCAGCCTTTTCTCCTCTTACCAGCACAATTCTCAGCAGCTTCTGCTCATTTCAGCAAAATTGTCAGTCTCTCCACCTCTTCTTTGTGAAAATGAGTTTGCGTGGTTGAGAGTGACTTTGGCACAGTGAGATGAGTTACCGCCTGGAGACTAAGAGGGCCAGGTTCAAATCCTGCTCAAGGCAACATTTTTTTTTTCACCACCATACAACTTTTTGCAACTTTTCATCTTTTTCAGTTTTTGAGCAGACAGCTTCAGCATTAAGGCATCCACACAGCATTTTCGCAGGAAATGCAAATTTTTCTAGTTATTCTTCTAGTTGCTTCCGTACACTTTTTTGGCACTTAACTACTTCCACAGTTTTCTGCCGATTTTCTCAGTTCAAACTCTATACTGTTCTGCTCTTTCTGCTCTTTCCGGCAATGACTTTTGGTGTTTATTACTGTTATACTTTTTAAAATATTACACTTTTTCCTTTAATTTGTCCCATTGAAATGAATGGGAAACTTCCACAATTCTGCTAAAACTTGCTTGTCTTTGAAACTTAACTACTTTGTCATACTTTCACCTAGAAACTCCATTCAAACTTTAAAATGTTCTCAGATTATTGGGCTATTCCTGTCTGATTCAGCTTTTCAGATCTTCTACCATTTTAATTTTATACCTCTTTAAGTTTTCAGTTGCAAAATTGTGATTTTTCAGAAAATACATGCGTTGCTATGGTTGCTATGCAATTAACTCAGAGTGTGCACTCGTCCTTTCTGAATTTTCTCTTCATGTCTGAACAACTTCTTGCTACTCGCTCAATTTCCACTCAACCCCCACAAATTATACATCAAAACGTAGGTATTTCTGTTGGCTTTCAGAAAATGTCACTATCATTGTTGTGGGACTTATAGACTTTTGCAGATCTCCTCAGAGTAACATAAAGTCTCAAAACTCTCCATAGAAACTCAATGGAGAGTTTCTTCAAAATCAGCGCTGGAATTCTCTAATGAGAGGCATTTTCAAATCGTCATATCTCCTTAACGAAACAAAGTTGAGACATGACGCTTGTGCCAATATATCTTCAGACGTCACTGATGCTCACAATTCAAGAATTTTTTCCTCACCTATTACCGTTTGGCCATGAATTACACTTGTTTGAGGATAGGAAATTTGTCCCTCGCTCAGATTTCTTCAGATTTCAAACTCTGGAAATGAGGCACTTTTTTCTCTCATCATATCTTTTGATGGATTTCCACAGAGACCTGAAAATTCCCATGACTGTTCACCAAAGCCTGCTGTTTCTTACGGTGAAAGAATGATTTTGATGCTCCATATAGATTTAGAGTTACAAAAC
Organism: Oreochromis aureus; assembly: GCF_013358895.1. Lineage (NCBI taxonomy): Eukaryota > Metazoa > Chordata > Actinopteri > Cichliformes > Cichlidae > Oreochromis > Oreochromis aureus. The sequence continues at coordinate 25,021,438 of NC_052957.1, forward strand.
ATTGTTTGAGGGCAAGTCAAGGCAGTTTTGCTTTGCCTCTACTCAGTTACAGTGTATTACAAGTCATATATCTTTAATAATTTATATTTTATCTCTGATTTATGAAGACCTGCAGATTCCCCATCTCTTCTGAACAAATCGGTGTCAGAATGAGCATTCTAGCCCCTACGGTTAGGAAATTATGGCCATTTGTTCGAGGGGAATCCTGAATGTGAGAAATATACTGCAGAAAACTCACACCTCTCTCTGTGTCTGTGTGTGTAAGTGCTGATTACAGCAGGTGCAGCCAATTTAGCTGACTTAGATATACCAAACCCAGACTCTCAACAGCCTCTGCACACTTTGCTCTCTGTGTATGTGTGTGTGTATATCAATATTTCTCCCATGTTAAAGTATTACTCCTCCATAATAGTATTTGTGCTACATCAAAGTACTTCTACTACATCTTAGTACTTCTGCTCAATCATAGTATTTCTGCTAAATCATAGTATTTTTTGAAAAATCATGGTATTTGTGCCAAATCATGGTTTGGGGCAGAACCATAATATTTATTTTATGTTATGAGATTACTACTAAGTGCAGGAATGTCTGTTATGTTATAGTTTATGTGCTGAATATAGTATATCTGCCAAATCATAGTATTTATCCCAAATCATAGTATTTATGCAAAATTACAGTATTTCTGCCAAAAAGCAGAAATAGTACCTTTAGCAGAAATTTCTGTGAAAAGATATTATTTATGTTAAAACATAGTATTTCTGCTAAATCATAGTATTTCTGCCAAATCATAGTATTTGTACTTATTCATAGTACTTGTGCCAAATCATAGTATTTGTACCCAATCATAGTATTTCTGCAATATGATCGTATTTGTGCCAAATCATGGTATCTTTTGCCAAATCATGGTATTTGTGCCAAATCATGTTATTTGTGGCCAGTTAAAATTTCTGTTATATTAGTGTTACTACTAAGTCATAGAATTTCTGTTATGTTATAGTATATCTGCTGATTATGGTATATGTGCCAAATAATAGTATTTATAGCAAATAATAGTATTACTGCCCAAACATAGTATTTCTTGTAGTATTTGTAGTAGTAGTTGTTGTAGTATTTGTGCAAAAACATAGAATTTCTGCAAAATCATAGTATATCTGTTATGTTATAGTATTACTACCAAATCATAGTATTCCAAATCATAGTATTACTGCAATTCCATAGTATTTGAGCGAAATCGTACTATTTGTGAAAAAACATACTATGTCTGCAAAATCACATTATATCTGCTATGTTATACTATTACTACTAAGTCACAGTATTTCTGCCAATTCGTAGTATTCGTACTAAATCATACTACTTGTGCCAAATCATAGTATTGAAATCAAAATATAGTATTTGTACCAAAGCATTGTATTTGTCACAAGTACAGTATTTCTGCCAAATCAGAGAATTACTGCAATTTCATAGTATTTTGAGGAATCCCTTTTGTTATAGTATTACTTCTAAGTCGTAGTATTTCTGCTTTGTCATAGTATTTGTACTGAAACATAGTATTTCTGCCAAATCATAGTTTTACTGCTATTTCATAGTGTTTGAGTGAAATTACAGTGTTTCTGCAAAACATTGTATTTCTGCTAAATCATAGTATTTCTGTTATCTTAAAGTACTTGCACTCAATTATAGTATTTGTGCCAAAGTGTAGTATTTCTGCCAAATCATATTATCTCTGCTAAATCATAGTGTCTGCCAAATCATAATATTTGTGCCTAAACGCAGCATTTGTACCAAAACATAGTATTGCTGCTATATCATAGTATTTGATCCAAATCATAGTATATGTCCTAAAACATAGTATTTCTGCCAAATCATACTATTTGTCCTAAAGCATAGTATTTCAACAAAATCACAGTATTTCTGCTATGTTATAGTATTTGTGCTTGTAGAAAAACCTGTGTTATTGTGAGCTACATTACCCAGCAGCCTCTGAGCAGTGAGGGAATTCATGGGACTTCTGAGCTAGATGGTCTTCCTTCGCTCCTGGGCTAACGATTGAGGAGAGAGCTGCTGGGAAGGGGAGCAAATAGCCCATCCTGTATTTGTTGGGGATGGTGTGTCACATAAACGTGAGTTAATGTTCCATGCTTAAGATGTTTACCCTGCTACTTGTGTGTATTGGTTTTAGTTACCTTTAGCGTATGTGCTAGTTAGCGATAGCTATGGCAGCACAGTTATTTGATTGTTTTGGGCTTGTTCCTGCTTTGTTTGTTCCCCCTGCAAATTTATGTGAATTTGTACACTGTAATATCGCTGTATTACGTAGTGGCTAAGTAGGAGGCTGACTGTTACTAAGTGCATCAGTGTACATAGGTCATCTCTTGTGTTGGAGTGCCCTCTTGTGGCACCTTTTGGGTAGTGCCTTAGTAAACGTGAACACTGCAAAGAAGTGGTATCAGACTGGTTTGTAGTGGAGGAATTTGTTGCCAGTTTCTTTCATCTTTAATCCGTATTCATGTTGTAATGTAGTAACTTTTGTGGCGCAAATACCACAATATGGCAGAAATACCATGTTTTGGCACAAATACTTTGATTTGGTATACTTTAGCTTCTTCACCCCTTTTCAGCAAAATTTTCATTTTTTTCACCCTTTTCAGCACAAATTCCAGCTTTTTCAGGTGTTTTCAACAGAAATCTCTTTTATTTCTGATTGCTGATGTCTTTGTTTTTCAGCCGCCCGCCCCTTTCCAGGTGGCGCAATCAGTAATGACACGGCTCTGCAGCTCAATGGTCGTGGGTTCAATCCCACCTTGGTCAACATTTTTTTTTCACTACAAATTTATACACTTTCACAGACCTGTAATTTATATTGCTAATTTTTTTCACTACAAATGAGTAGTGCAAAAACATACTATGTCTGCAACATCACAGTATATCTGTTATGTTATAGTATTACTACTAAATCACATTATTTCTGCCAATTCAAGGAGGCTGACTGTTACTAAGTGCATCAGTGTACATAGGTCATCTCTTGTGTTGGAGTGCCCTCTTGTGGCGCCTTTTGGGTAGTGCCTTAGTAAACGTGAACACTGCAAAGAAGTGGTATCAGACTGGTTTGTAGTGGAGGAATTTGTTGCCAGTTTCTTTCATCTTTAATCCGTATTCATGTTGTAATGTAGTAGTACCACAATATGGCAGAAAAAATATGTTTTGGCACAAATACTTTGATTTGGTATACTTTAGCTTCTTCACCCCTTTTCAGCAAAATTTTCATTTTTTCACCCTTTTCAGCACAAATTCCAGTTTTTTGGCTGTTTTCAGAAAACAAAACTCTTTTTCAGCGCAAGTTTCTGCTTCTTTGCCTCTTTTCTGCAGAAATTCTGCTGATTCACCTCTTTTCTGCAAAATTTTCAGCCTTTTCACCTCTGACTGTTACTAAGTGCATCAGTGTACATAGGTCATCTCTTGTGTTGGAGTGCCCTCTTGTGGCGCCTTTTGGGTAGTGCCTTAGTAAACGTGAACACTGCATAGAAGTGGTATCAGACTGGTTTGTAGTGGAGGAATTTGTTGCCAGTTTCTTTCATCTTTAATCCATATTCATGTTGTAATGTAGTAACTTTCACCCCTTTTCCATAAAATTTTCATTTTTTTCACCCCTTTTCAGCACAAATTCCAGCTTTTTGGCTGTTTTCAGAAAAAAAACTTTTCAGCAGAAACTCTGCTGATTCATCTCTTTTCAGCGCAAGTTTCTGCTTCTTTGCCTCTTTTCTGCAAAAATTCTGCTGATTCACCTCTTTTCTCCAAAACTTTCAGCCTTTTGACCTCTTATCAGCACAATTCTCAGCAGCTTCTGCTCATTTAAGCAGAATTGTCCGTCTCTCCACCTCTTCTTTGTAAGAATGACTTTGGCTCAGGGAAATGAATAGCCACCTTGAGACCAGGAGGGCCAGGTTCGAATCCTGCTCAGTGGGGCATTTTTTTTTTTCACCACCATACAACTTTTGCAACTTTTCATCGTTTTTAGCTTTTCATAGTATCATAGTATTTCCACAAAATATTTGTATTTCTGCTACGTTATATTATTACTGCTCATAGTATTTCTGCCAAATTTTGGTATTTGCTCCAAAGCACAGTATTTCTGCCAAATCACAATATAACTGCAAAATAAAGGTTTTGAGACAAATCATAGCGTTTGTGCTAAATCCTAGTAATTCTGCTCATAAATTTCTGCTATGCTGAGGTGCTTTCTGCTAGATTATAGTTTTTCTGCTAAATCAAAGTATTTCATGTAAATCATACCAAGTCCCAGTGTTTCTGCCAAATCATAAATCATAAATAATGTGGCGTGTTGGGGAACAGCTAGTCCTCTCCCATCATGCCTTAGGACATGTGCTGCTGTTTAGATGTTCTTGTTTCATTGTTTATGGTTACGTTACTTTTAACTGTTGTCTTGAATGTTGTGTTTATACTATGGTACAAAGTCACTGACAGTTATTGTTTTATAGGAAGGAAGAATGCAGTACCATAAGTGAGTTCTGTTATGCTGTTATTGACCCTTGAAGCACATTGTAAAACAAGCAAGTGTTTAATAAAAAGCTTCTCCTACCAGCTTGGGGTGGAATTACAAGCTCAAGCTTTCCTGTGTGCTTATTTGCAAGACTTGTATGTGCCATAATAATTTTAATAAAGCAAAGTTAAGATGAGAAGCTTGTTCCAATTCATCTTCAGACAGTGCTGCCAGTCACGGTTGGAGCAGTTTTACTGTCATCTTGCTGTTGAGCCATAAATTACATTTGTTTTCAAACTCTTAAAATGAAGCCGGTTCTTCTCTCGTCATATCTCCGCGACGGAGGTACAAAAGCTATGAAAATCGCAGTCAAAGTTCAGCAAAGTCTGCTGATTTACCCAGTACAAGAATTGTGCTTCTATCCCACCTAGTTTTTGAGTTACACGACGTTTTGTAACTCCGAAAAATCGGCGTTTTACGCCTCACCGCGATCTATCTAATTCTGACTGCTCAAGTCTCTGTGTTTTAGGCACCCGCCCCTTTGTGAGCAGACCTCATTTGGCTCAGAGGGTTGAGAAGCTACTGTGAGACCCGGTGGCAGAGGTTCGAGTCCTACCTGTGACAGTTGCTACACATCATCCCCACTTGCATGCACTCTGCTTTCTTGATACTCTTCAGTGTACCCTTACACATAAAGCCATCTCCATCAAACGCGTCTACACCTCTTTTTTAGCAGATAATTCTGCTTTTTCGCTTGTTTTCAGCAACTGCTGATGCTGATAGCCCTCCTAGTTTTTGAGTTACACGACGTTTTGTAACTCCAAAAACGCGCTTTCGCCTCTCACCACGATCTATTTCTGATTGCTGATCTCTTTGTTTTCAGCCGCCTGCCCTCTTGCCAGGTGGCGCAATTAGTAATGACACGGCTCTGCAGCTCAAAGGTCGTGGGTTCAATCCCACCTTGGTCAACATTTTTTTTTTCACTACAAATTTATACACTATCACAGACCTGTAATTTATATTGCTATTTTTTTCACTACAAATGAGTAGTGCAAAAACATACTATTTCTTCAACATCACAGTATATCTGTTATGTTATAGTATTACTACTAAATCACATTATTTCTGCCAATTCAAGGAGGCTGACTGTTACTAAGTGCATCAGTGTACATAGGTCATCTCTTGTGTTGGAGTGCCCTCTTGTGGCACCTTTTGGGTAGTGCCTTAGTAAACGTGAACACTGCAAAGAAGTGGTATCAGACTGGTTTGTAGTGGAGGAATTTGTTGCCAGTTTCTTTCATCTTTAATCCGTATTCATGTTGTAATGTAGTAGTACCACAATATGGCAGAAAAAATATGTTTTGGCACAAATACTTTGATTTGGTATACTTTAGCTTCTTCACCCCTTTTCAGCAAAATTTTCATTTTTTTCACCCCTTTTCAGCACAAATTCCAGTTTTTTTGGCTGTTTTCAGAAAACAAAAACTCTTTTCAGCGCAAGTTTCTGCTTCTTTGCCTCTTTTCTGCAGAAATTCTGCTGATTCACCTCTTTTCTGCAAAATTTTCAGCCTTTTCACCTCTGACTGTTACTAAGTGCATCAGTGTACATAGGTCATCTCTTGTGTTGGAGTGCCCTCTTGTGGCGCCTTTTGGGTAGTGCCTTAGTAAACGTGAACACTGCATAGAAGTGGTATCAGACTGGTTTGTAGTGGAGGAATTTGTTGCCAGTTTCTTTCATCTTTAATCCATATTCATGTTGTAATGTAGTAACTTTCACCCCTTTTCCGCAAAATTTTCATTTTTTTCACCCCTTTTCAGCACAAATTCCAGCTTTTTTGGCTGTTTTCAGAAAAAAAAAACTCTTTTCAGCAGAAACTCTGCTGATTCATCTCTTTTCAGCGCAAGTTTCTGCTTCTTTGCCTCTTTTCTGCAAAAATTCTGCTGATTCACCTCTTTTCTCCAAAACTTTCAGCCTTTTGACCTCTTATCAGCACAATTCTCAGCAGCTTCTGCTCATTTAAGCAGAATTGTCCGTCTCTCCACCTCTTCTTTGTAAGAATGACTTTGGCTCAGGGAAATGAATAGCCACCTTGAGACCAGGAGGGCCAGGTTCGAATCCTGCTCAGTGGGGCATTTTTTTTTTCACCACCATACAACTTTTTGCAACTTTTCATCGTTTTTAGCTTTTCATAGTATCATAGTATTTCCACAAAATATTTGTATTTCTGCTACGTTATATTATTACTGCTCATAGTATTTCTGCCAAATTTTGGTATTTGCTCCAAAGCACAGTATTTCTGCCAAATCACAATATAACTGCAAAATAAAGGTTTTGAGACAAATCATAGCGTTTGTGCTAAATCCTAGTAATTCTGCTCATAGAATTTCTGCTATGCTGAGGTGCTTTCTGCTAGATTATAGTTTTTCTGCTAAATCAAAGTATTTCATGTAAATCATACCAAGTCCCAGTGTTTCTGCCAAATCATAAATCATAAATAATGTGGCGTGTTGGGGAACAGCTAGTCCTCTCCCATCATGCCTTAGGACATGTGCTGCTGTTTAGATGTTCTTGTTTCATTGTTTATGGTTACGTTACTTTTAACTGTTGTCTTGAATGTTGTGTTTATACTATGGTACAAAGTCACTGACAGTTATTGTTTTATAGGAAGGAAGAATGCAGTACCATAAGTGAGTTCTGTTATGCTGTTATTGACCCTTGAAGCACATTGTAAAACAAGCAAGTGTTTAATAAAAGCTTCTCCTACCAGCTTGGGGTGGAATTACAAGCTCAAGCTTTCCTGTGTGCTTATTTGCAAGACTTGTATGTGCCATAATAATTTTAATAAAGCAAAGTTAAGATGAGAAGCTTGTTCCAATTCATCTTCAGACAGTGCTGCCAGTCACGGTTGGAGCAGTTTTACTGTCATCTTGCTGTTGAGCCATAAATTACATTTGTTTTCAAACTCTTAAAATGAAGCCGGTTCTTCTCTCGTCATATCTCCGCGACGGAGGTACAAAGAGCTATGAAAATCGCAGTCAAAGTTCAGCAAAGTCTGCTGATTTACCCAGTACAAGAATTGTGCTTCTATCCCACCTAGTTTTTGAGTTACACGACGTTTTGTAACTCCGAAAAATCGGCGTTTTCGCCTCTCACCGCGATCTAATTCTGACTGCTCAAGTCTCTGTGTTTTAGGCACCCGCCCCTTTGTGAGCAGACCTCATTTGGCTCAGAGGGTTGAGAAGCTACTGTGAGACCCGGTGGCAGAGGTTCGAGTCCTACCTGTGACAGTTGCTACACATCATCCCCACTTGCATGCACTCTGCTTTCTTGATACTCTTCAGTGTACCCTTACACATAAAGCCATCTCCATCAAACGCGCGTCTACACCTCTTTTTTAGCAGATAATTCTGCTTTTTAACTTGTTTTCAGCAACTGCTGATGCTGATAGCCCTCCTAGTTTTTGAGTTACACGACGTTTTGTAACTCCAAAAACGGCGCCGCCTCTCACCACGATCTATTTCTGATTGCTGATCTCTTTGTTTTCAGCCGCCTGCCCTCTTGCCAGGTGGCGCAATTAGTAATGACACGGCTCTGCAGCTCAAAGGTCGTGGGTTCAATCCCACCTTGGTCAACATTTTTTTTTCACTACAAATTTATACACTATCACAGACCTGTAATTTATATTGCTATTTTTTTTTCACTACAAATGAGTAGTGCAAAAACATACTATTTCTGCAACATCACAGTATATCTGTTATGTTATAGTATTACTACTAAATCACATTATTTCTGCCAATTCAAGGAGGCTGACTGTTACTAAGTGCATCAGTGTACATAGGTCATCTCTTGTGTTGGAGTGCCCTCTTGTGGCACCTTTTGGGTAGTGCCTTAGTAAACGTGAACACTGCAAAGAAGTGGTATCAGACTGGTTTGTAGTGGAGGAATTTGTTGCCAGTTTCTTTCATCTTTAATCCGTATTCATGTTGTAATGTAGTAGTACCACAATATGGCAGAAACACTATGTTTTGGCACAAATACTTTGATTTGGTATACTTTAGCTTCTTCACCCCTTTTCAGCAAAATTTTCATTTTTTCACCCTTTTCAGCACAAATTCCAGCTTTTTGGCTGTTTTCAGAAAAAAACTCTTTTCAGCAGAAACTCTGCAGATTCATCTCTTTTCAGCGCAAGTTTCTGCTTCTTTGCCTCTTTTCTGCAGAAATTCTGCTGATCCACCTCTTTTCTGCAAAACTTTCAGCCTTTTCACCTGTTATCAGCACAATTCTCAGCAGCTTCTGCTCATTTCAGCAGAATTGTCCGTCTCTCCACAACAACTTTTTGCAACTTTTCATCTTTTTCAGCTTTTCAGCAGACAGCTTCAACGTCAAGGCATCCACACTGCATTTTCTCAGGAAATGCAAATTTTCTAGTTATTATTATTATTCCGGTGTTTCCGTGACGTTTTTTCGCCGTGGATCTACTTCCACAATTTTCAGCCGATTTTCACCGTTCAAATTTTAAACTATTCTGCTATTTTTTCCCTTTCCGGCAATATCTTTTGGTATTTTATACTATTATACTTTTAAAATATTAAGCTTTTTTCCTTTAATTTGTCCCATTGAAATGAATGGGAAACTTCTGCAATTCTGCTAAAACTTGCTTGTTTTTGAAACTTAACTACTTTGTCATATTTTCACGTAGAACAACCATTCAAACTTTAAAATGTTCACAAATTATTGGGCTATTCAGGAATAAATCAGCTTTTTCAAATCTTTTACCATTTTACTTTTATGCCTCTTAAAGTTTTCAGTTGCAAAATTGTGATTTTTCACAAAATACATGCGTTGTTATGGTTGCTATGCACTTGGCTTCCAGTGTGCCACTGAAGGTTTTGCAGTCTTCTCTTCACGTCCGAACAACTTCTTGCTACTTGCTCAATTTTCACTCAACTTCCACAAATTATACATCAAAACGTAGGTATTTTTGCTGGCTTTCCGAAAATGTCACTATCATTGTTGTGGGATTTATAGAATTTTGGCAAATCTCCTCAGACCAACACAAAGTCTGAAAACTCTCCATAGAAAGTCAATGGAGAGTTTGTTCAAAATCACCGCTTGATTTCTGCAATGAGAGGCATATTCGAATCGTCATATCTCCTTAACGAAGCGAATTTAAAACATGAGGCTTGTCCCAGTATATCTTCAGACACTCCTGACGCTCACAATTCAAGAATTTCTTTCTCACCTATTACCGTTCTGAAATGAGTTAGACTTGTTTGAGGGTAGGAAATTCGTCCCTCGCTCAGATTTCTTCAGATTTCAAACTCTGGAAATGAGGCACTTTTTTCTCTCGTCATATCTTTTTAATGGATTTCCACAGAGACCTGAAAATTTCCATGACTGTTCACCAAAGCCTGCTGTCTCTTACGGTGAAAGAATGATATTGATACTCCAAATAGATTTAGAGTTAGAAAGCGTTGTTTGAGGGCAAGTCAAGGCAGTTTTTGCTTTGCTCTACTCAGTTATGGTGCATTAGAAGTCAAATATCTTCAATAATTCATATTTTAATGATAAATTGTCAACACTTTAAGATTCCCCATCTCTTCTGAACAAAACGGTTGTAAGAATGAGCGTTCTAGCCCCTACGGTTAGGAAATTATGGTCATTTGTTTGAGGGGAGTCATCATTATGAGAAATAGACTGCAAAAATCCTGTGTCTCTCTGTGCTGCGTGCACCTGTTTTGGCGGGAAAAAAAGGGCACAGGCTCTCTGATTGGTGGATTCAAATTCAGCAGCTCCCAGGCTGCTTAACTGAGCTAGAAACTTACTTCTCTCTCCTGTGTGTGTGTGTGTGTGTGTGTGTGTGTGTGTGTGTGTGTGTGTGTGAGAGAGAGAGAGAGAGAGAGAGAGAGAGACTTTTATGGGATGATCTCATTGTAAGATTCAAAATCAATATATTTAGACTGGTTGACTGAATTGGATCTTGTGTGTGTGTGTGTGTGTGTGACAGAGAGAGAGAGAGCTTTTATGGGATGATCTCATTGTAAGATTCAAATTCAATATATTTTCACTGGTTGACTGAATTGGATCTTGTGTGTGTGTGTGTGTGTGTGTGTGTGTGTGTGTGTGTGTGACAGAGAGAGAGAGAGAGAAAAGGCTTTTATGGGATGATCTCATTGTAAGATTTAAATTCAATATATTTAGACTGGTTGACTGAATTGGATCTTGTGTGTGTGTGTGTGTGTGTGTGTGTGTGTGTGTGTGAGAGTGAGAGAGAGAGAGAGAGAGAGAGAGACTTTTATGGGATGATCTCATTGTAAGATTCAAAATCAATATATTTAGACTGGTTGACTGAATTGGATCTTGTGTGTGTGTGTGTGTGTGTGTGTGTGTGTGTGTGAGAGAGAGAGAGAGAGAGAGAGAGAGAAAGGGTTTTATGGGATGATGTCATTGTAAGATTTAAATTCAATATATTTAGACTGGTTGACTGAATTGGATCTGTGTGTGTGTGTGTGTGTGTGTGTGTGTGTGTGTGAGAGAGAGAGAGAGAGAGAGAGAGAGAGAGAAAGCCTTTTATAGGATGATCTCATTGTAAGATTCAAATTCAATATATTTAGACTGGTTGACTGAATTGGATGTTGTGTGTGTGTGTGTGTGTGTGTGTGTGTGTGTGACAGAGAGAGAGAGAGAGAGAGAAAGCCTTTTTATTGGATGATCTCATTGTAAGATTCAAATTCAATATATTTAGACTGGTTGACTGAATTGGATCTTGTGTGTGTGTGTGTGTGTGTGTGTGTGTGTGTGTGTGTGAGAGAGAGAGAGAGAGAGAGAGGAGCCTTTTATGGGATGATCTCATTGTAAGATTCAAATTCAATATATTTAGACTGGTTGACTGACTTGGATCTTGTGTGTGTGTGTGTGTGTGTGTGTGTGTGTGTGTGATTTAAATTCAATATATTTAGACTGGTTGACTGAATTTGATCCTGTGTGTGTCTGTCTGTGCATGTGTGTTACCATATGTGTACATATTTGTGGTTGTGTGACTGTTATACTTTTTTTTGCTGGTTTTTTTTTTTCATTTAACAATTACATTTGAGGGACCCTTAGCATGTTCAGGATTTTTCAGCTGTCCATTTTGCTTTTCCAATTTTTCTATTTAGGTTATTACTATTGTGCTAAGTCATAGCATTTCTGCTGCTTTCCAGTATTTGTGCTAAATACAGCATTTCTGCTAAATCATACTATTTCTTCTATTTCATCAGATTTGTGCTAAATATAGTGTTTCTGCTACAAAATAGTATTTCTGCCAAATATAGTATTTTTGATTAATTATAGTTTTCTACCAAATCATAGTACAGTTTTACTGCTTTTATATGGCTTCTAAGACAACCAATCATATCCGAGGGCTTGCACATTCAAATTTGCATATTGTTGCCTTCATGGCTTCCCAGCCAGCCAATCATATCTTAGGCCTTGCACATTCAAATTTGCATATTGGGGCAATCATGGCTTCTAAGACAACCGATCATCTATGTCATATATCTATGATATTTCATATTTTTATTTTAAATGGTCAACATTTCAAGATTCTCCCATGTCTTCTGAACACAACGGTCTAAGAATGACCGTTTTAGCCCCTGATTAGGAATTTATGGCTGTTTGTTTGTTTGAGGGAGTCCTCACTATGAGAAATAGACTGCAAAAATCCTGTCTCTCTCTGTGCTGTAAAAGCCTGCACTTGGTGCACCAGTTTTGGCAGGAAAAAAGCACACAGCCCTCTGATTGGTGGATTCAAATTGAGAATCTCACAGCTGTTTGACTGACCTAGAAACATGCTGTTAACAGCCCCTGTTCACTTGCTGATGCTATGTGTGCGTGTGCGCGCGTGTGTGTGTGAGCCTGAGTGTGGGTGTGAGTGTTTGAGTGAGTGTGTGTGTGTGTGTGTGTGTGTGTATGTGTGTGTGTATGTGTGTGTCTGTGTGTGTGTGTGTGTGTGTGTCTGTGTCTGTGTGTGTGTGTGTGTGTGTGTGAGAGAGAGAGAGAGAGAGAGAGAAAGACACACACAAAGCCCTTTTTAGGGCAGCATCTCATTCTTGGATAAAAATATAATATATTCAGACTGGTTGACTGGCATAGACCCTGTGTGTGTGTCTCTCTCTGTACATTTGTGTATCCATATTTAATTTTGTGTGTATCTGTTAGCTGTTCTTATTTGTATTTCTAAATGTATTTTTATTTTATTTTTTCACAGGTGAACAAAAGTTAGTTTTGAGCAAACTTAACCATGTTCCTTTTTATTCAGCTTGTCATTTTACCTTTCCAATATTTTCACTTAAGTTATTACTATTCTGCTCAATCATAGTATCTGTTCTAAATCATTGTTATTGAGCTATATTGTAGGATTTCTGCTAAATCATAGTATTTCTACTATATTATATTTTTCTTTCTAAATATATCATTTCTGCTATAGAGTAGTATTTCTGTAATATTTAAGAATGTTTGGCTAAATATATTCTTTCTGTTATCTTATACTATTTCTCCAAAATTCTTGTATTTTTGGGAAGTTATCGTGTTTCTGGTAAGTTACAATATTTCTGCTAAGTTCTGCTATGCTATTGTATTTCTGCCAAGTATTATGTTTCCTCTAAGATATTGCAGTTCTGCTAAGTTACTACATTTTAGCAACGTTCCTTTGCTTCTGCAAAGTTTTTACAATTTCTGCAACTTTTCAGCTTTTTCAGCTAGTTTCAGCTGACAGCTTCAGCGTTCCAGCATCCACACTGCATTTTCGCAGGAAATGCAAATTTTTCTAGTTGTGTGGATGCTGGAGGCATCCACACTATTGAGTTCCTGTTTCTCTTTATTCTTTATTATTATTATTCTTAGGACTTCCGTACACTTTTAGCATGGTGGATCTACTTCCACAATTTTCAGCCGATTTTCACCGTTCAAATTTTAAACTATTCTGCTATTTCTGCTAATGATGGCTATATCTTTTGGTATTTTATACTCTTATACTTTTTAAAATATTACGTTTTTTTCCTTTAATTTGTCCCATTGAAATGAATGGGAAACTTCCGCAATTCTGCTAAAACTTGCTTGTTTTTGGAACTTAACTACTTTTTCCTACTTTCACGTAGAACAACCATTCAAACTTTAAAATGTTCTCAAATTATTGGGCTATTCAGGAATAAATCAGCTTTTCAAATCTTTTACCGTTTTATTTTTATGCCTCTTAAAGTTTAGAGTTGCAAAATTGTGATTTTTCACAAAATACATGCGTTGTTATGGTTGCTATGCACTTGGCTTTCAGTGTGCCACTGTAGGTTTCATGATCTTCTCTTCATGTCCGAACAACTTCTTGCTACTGGCTCAATTTTTACTCAACTTCCACAAATTATACATCAAAACGTAGGTATTTTTGCTGGCTTTCAGAAAATGTCACTATCATGGTTGTGAGATTTATAGAATTTTGGCAAATCTCCTCAGACCAACACAAACTCTGAAAACTCTCCATAGAAAGTCAATGGAGAGTTTGTTCAAAATCACCGCTTGATTTTTGTAATGAGAGGCATATTCGAATCGTCATATCTCCTTAACGAAGCGGCGTTAAGACATGAGGCTTGTCCCAGTATATCTTCAGACACTCCTGACGCTCACAATTCAAGAATTTTTTTCTCACCTATTACCGTTCTGGAATGAGTTACACTTGTTTGAGCGTAGGAAATTAGTCCTTCGCTCAGATTTCTTCAGATTTCAAACTCTGGAAATGAGGCAATTTTTCTCTCGTCATATCTTTTGATGGATTTCCACAGAGACCTGAAAATTTCCATGACTGTTCACCAAAGCCTGCTGTCTCTTATGGTGAAAGAATGATATCGATACTCCAAATAGATTTAGAGTTAGAAAGCGTTGTTTGAGGGCAGGTCAAGGCAGTTTTTGCTTCTTCGCTCTACTCAGTTATGGTGCATTACAAGTCAAATAGCTTTAATAATTCATATTTTAATGATAAATTGTCAACACTTTAAGATTCCCCATCTCTTCTGAACAAAACGGTGTAAGAATGACTGTTCTAGCCCCTACGGTTAGGAAATTATGGCCATTTGTTTGAGAGGAATCCTCACTATGAGAAATTCACTGCAGAAATCCTGTCTCTGTGCTCTGTGTGTGTAAAAAAGCAGCTGCACCTGTTTTGGCGGGAAAAAGTACACAGCCTCTCTGATTGGTGGATTCAAATTTAGCTGCTCCCAGGCTGCTTGACTGACCTAGAAAGTTGCTCCTCTCTCCTGTGTGTGTGTGTGTGTGTGTGTGTGTGTGTGTGACAGAGAGAGAGAGAGAGAGAGAGAGAGAAAGCTTTTTGTGGGATCATCTCATTGTAAGATTCAAATTCAATATATTTAGACTGGTTGACTGAATTTGATCCTGTGTGTATCTCTCTGTGCATGTGTGTTTCCATATGTGTCCATATTTGTGATTGTGTGACTGTTATACTTTTTTTTGCTGATTTTTTCATTTAACAATTATATTTGAGGGACCCTTAGCATGTTCAGCATTTTTTCAGCTGTCCATTTTGCTTTTCCAGTTTTTCTGTTTAAGTTATTACTATTGTGCTAAATCATATTATTTCTGCTATTTTATAACATTTTTGTGCTAAATATAGTATTTCTGCCAAATATAGTATTTCTGATTAATTATAGTTTTCTACCAAATCATAGTACAGTTTTACTGCTTTTTATAGGATTTTTATAGGATATTTATATTGCTTAATATAGTATTTCTGCTTTTTATAGGATTTGTGCTTAATATAGTATTTTTGCTTTTTATAGGATTTGTGCTTAATACAGTATTTCTGCTAAATGTAGTATTTATGCTTAATCATACTATTTCTATATATTTTTTGCCAGGTCCTCTGTGAGGACTGAGACATTCAAATTTACATATCAGGGCCTGCACGGCTTCCCAGCCAGCCAATCATATCTGAGGCCTGCCCTTTATTCTCTCGTCATATCTCAGCGACGGATGTACAAAGAGCAATGAAAATCACAGTCAAAGTACACTAAAGTCCGCTGATTCACCCAGTACAAGAATTATGCTTCTAGTCCACCTAGTTTTTGAGTTACACGACGTTTTGTAACTCCAAAAACGGCGCTCTTTGCCTCTCACCGCGATCTAATTCTGACTGCTCATCACCCTGTTTTCTAGGCACTCGTTCTCTTTCCCAGTGGCACAGTTTGTAATGACACAGGTCTGCAACCCAAAGGTCGTGGGTTCAATTCCACCTTGGTCAACATGTTTTTTTACCTACAATTTACTATACTATCACCGACCACTAATTCATATTGATCATTTATTACAATTCTGCAAACTTTTATGATTTTAGAAGCTTTTCCAAATCATGGTTTTTGTGCCAAATCATAATATTTGTGTTATGTTATAGTATTACTACTAAGTGGAGGAATTTCTGTCATGTTACAGTATATGTGCTGATTACAGTATTTCTGTATAATAGAATTTTGGCAAATCTCCTCAGACCAACACAAAGTCTGGAAACTCTGCATAGAAAGTCAATGGAGAGCTTGTTCAAAATCACCGCTGGATTTCTGTAATGAGAGGCATTTTCAAATCGTCATATCTCCTTAACGCAGCGCGAGTTAAGACATGAGGCTTGTGCCAATATATCTTCAGACACTCCTGACGCTCACAATTCAAGAATTTCTTTCTCACCTATTACCATTTGGCCATGAATTGGGTTTGTTTGAGGGTAGGAAATTTGTCCCTCGCTCAATTTCTTCAGATTTCAAACTCTGGAAATGAGGCACTTTTTTTCTCTCGTCATATCTTTTGATGGATTTCCACACAGACCTGAAAATTTCCATGACTGTTCACCAAAGCCTGCTGTCTCTTACGGTGAAAGAATGATATCGATACTCCAAATAGATTTAGAGTTAGAAAGCGTTGTTTGAGGGCAAGTCAAGGCAGTTTTCGTTTTGCCTCTACTCAGTTATGGTGCATTAGAAGTCAAAGATCTTCAATAATTCATATTTTCAAGATAAATTGTCAACACCTTAAGATTCCCCCATCTCCTCTGAACAAAACGGTGTAAGAATGACTTTTCTAGCCCCTACGGTTAGGAAATTATAGCCATTTGTTTGAGGGGAATCCTCACTATGAAAAATAGACAGCACAAGTCCTGTCTCTGTGCTGCATGTGTGTAAAAACAGGTGCACCTGTTTTGGCGGGAAAAAGTACACAGCCTCTCCGATTGGTGGATTCAAATTCAGCAGCTCCCAGTCTGTTTGGCTGCTGCTGCTGCTAGTGTGTGTGTGTGTGTGTGTGTGTGTGTGTGTGTGTGTGTGTGTGTGTGTGTGTGTGACAGAGAGAGAAAGAGAGGCGAGAGAGTTTTTATGGGAGCATCTTATTGTATGATTTAAATTCAATATATTTAGACTGGTTGACTGAATTTGATCCTTTGTGTCTCTCTGTGCTTGTATGTTTCCATATGTGTCCATATTTTGATTGTGTGACTGTTATACTTTTTTTTTGCTGATTTTTTTTCATTTAACAATTACATTTGAGGGACCCTTAGAATGTTCAGCATTTTTTCAGCTGTTCATTTTGCTTTTCCAATTTTTCTATTTAAGTTATTACTATTGTGCTAAGTCATAGCATTTCTGCTGCTTTTCAGTATTTGTGCTAAATACAGCATTTCTGCTAAATCATACTATTTCTGCTATTTTATAGTATTTGTGCTAAACCATAATATTTCTACTAAACACAGTATTTCTGGGTAATCATAGTATTTCTATGTATTCCTGCCAGCTCCTCAGGGACCCAATCCTCTGTGAGGACTGTAATTTTCAAATTGACATGTCATGCATGCATGACATGTCATGCATGCATGACATGTCAAGTCATGCACGACTTCCCAACCAGCCAATCATATCTGAGGGCTGAGACATTCAAATTTGCATATTGAGGCCTTCATGCCTTCCCAGCCAGCCAGTCATATCTGAGGGCTGAGACATTCAAATTTGCATATTGGGGCTTTCATGGCTTCTAAGACAACCAATCATCTATGTCATATATCTATAATTATTCATATTTTCTTTTAAAAGACAACACTTGATGATTCCCCATGTCTTCTGAACAATAGAATGTTAGACCTGAGACCTGAAAATTTCCATGACTGTTCACCAAAGCCTGCTGTGTCTTACGGTGAAACAATGATATTGATACTCCATATAGATTTAGAGTTACAAAGCGTTGTTTGAGCGCAAGTCAAAGCAGTTTTTGCTTTGCCTCTATTCAGTTATGGTGCATTAGAAGTCAAATATCTTCAATAATTCATATTTTAATGATAAATTGTCAACACTTTAAGATTCCCCCATCTCTTCTGAACAAAACGGTGTGAGAATGACTGTTGTAGCCCCTACGGTTAGGAAATTATAGCCATTTGTTTGAGGGGAGTCCTCACTATGAAAAGTAGACAGCACAAATCCTGTCTCTGTGCTCTGTGTGTGTAAAAACAGGTGCACCTGTTTTGGCGGGAAAAAGTACACAGCCTCTCTGATTGGTGGATTCAAATTTAGCAGCTCCCAGGCTGCTTGACTGACCTAGAAAGTTGCTTGTCTCTCCCTGTGTGTGTGTGTGTGTGTGTGTGTGACAGAGAGAGAGAGAAAGGGAGGGCGAGAGAGAGTTTTCATGGGAGCATCTTATTGTATGATTTTAATTCAATATATTTAGACTGGTTGACTGAATTTGATCCTGTGTGTGTCTCTCTGTGCTTGTGTGCTTCCATATGTGTCCATATTTGTGATTGCGTGACTGTTATACTTTTTTTGCTGATTTTTTTTCATTTAACAATTACATTTGAGGGACCCTTAGCATGTTCAGCATTTTTCAGCTGTCCATTTTGCTTTTCCAATTTTTCTATTTAAGTTATTACTATTGTGCTAAGTCATAGCATTTCTGCTGCTTTTCAGTATTTGTGCTAAATACAGCATTTCTGCTAAATCATACTATTTCTGCTATTTCATAAGATTTGTGCTAACTATAGTGTTTCTGCTAAAAATTGTATTTCTGCCAAATATAGTATTTTGATTAATTATAGTTTTTCTACCAAATCATAGTACAGTATTTCTACATTTTATAGTATTTCTACTAAATGCAGTATTTCTGGGTAATCATAGTATTTCTATATATTTCTGCCAGCTCCCCAGGGAGTTAATCCTCTGTGAGGAGTGTAATCTTCAAATTTACATATCAGGGCATGCACGACTTCCCAACCAGCCAATCATATCTGAGGCCTGACACATTCGAATTTGCATATTGGGGCATTCATGGATTCTAAGACAACCAATCATATCTGAGGCCTGAAACATTCAAATTTGCATATTGGGGCCTTCATGGCTTCCGAGCCAGCCAACCATCTATGTCATATATCTATAATATTTCATATT